>NW_021822910.1:64717-67217 GCF_901001165.1 Salmo trutta | reverse complement strand
GAATAGTTGTTGTCTATGGTGAATAGTTGTTGTCTATGGTGAATAGTTGTTGTCTATGGTGAATAGTTATTCATGTTGTAGTTTTCCTCCTTCATCTGTTGTTCCTGTGTGTGTGTTCTCAGATCCTGACAGGTGAGGACTGGAACTCAGTGATGTATGACGGCATCATGGCCTACGGAGGGGCGTCCTTCCCAGGGATGCTAGTCTGCATCTACTTCATCATCCTGTTCATCTGTGGAAACTGTATCCTTGTAAAGAACAGATGTGTGTAGGGCCTTTCACACTGACAGAGGACATGATGCTTTATATCCAGAACCATCAGCAGGATGATTGTTCTCCTGTCAACCCAGTTCATTGTAATACCACTGGTATGGTATCTCAGATGACAGAGTGATATTCAGTTTGGATTCCAGGTTACTCAAGTAGAATAAGAATAGGAGAATAAGAGCACCTCCTCCCAGCTGCCCACTGCACTGAGGATAGGAAACTCTGTCACCACCGATAAGCCCACTATAATTGAGAATTTCAATAAGCATTTTTCTACGGCTGGCCATGCTTTCCACCTAACTACCCCTACTGCATTCAACAGCACTGCACCCCCCACAGCTACTCGCCCAAGCCTCCCCCATTTCTCCTTCTCCCAAATCCATTCAGCTGATGTTCTGAAAGAGCTGCAAAATCTGGACCCCTACAAATCAGCTGGGCTTGACAATCTGGACCCTTTCTTTCTAAAATTATCTGCCGAAATTATTGCAACCCCTATTACTAGCCTGTTCAACCTCTCTTTCGTGTCGTCTGAGATTCCCATAGATTGGAAAGCAGCTGCTGTCATCCCCCTCTTCAAAGGAGGTGACACTCTTGACCCAAATTGCTACAGACCTATATCCATCCTACCCTGCCTTTCTAAGGTCTTCGAAAGCCAAGTCAACAAACAGATTACCGACTATTTTGAATCCCACCGCACCCTCTCCGCTATGCAATCTGGTTTCAGAGCTGGTCATGGGTGCACCTCAGCCACGCTCAAGGTCCTAAACGACATCGTAACCGCCATCGATAAGAAACATTACTGTGCTGCCGTATTCATTGACCTGGCCAAAGCTTTTGACTCTGTTAATCACCACATCCTCATCGGCAGACTTAGTAGCCTTGGTTTCTCAAACGATTGCGTCGCCTGGTTCACCAACTACTTCTCTGACAGAGTTCAGTGTGTCAAATCGGAGGGCCTACTGTCTGGACCTCTGGCAGTCTCTATGGGGGTACCACAGGGTTCAATTCTTGGGCCAACTCTTTTCTCTGTATACATAAATGATGTCCCTCTTGCTGCTGGTGAATCTCTGATCCACCTCTACGCAGACGACACCATTCTGTATACTTCTGGCCCTTCTTTGGACACTGTGTTAACAACCCTCCAGACGAGCTTCAATGCCATTCAACTCTCCTTCCGTGGTCTCCAACTGCTCCTAAACACAAGTAAAACTAAATGCATGCTCTTCAACCGATCGCTGCCTGCACCTGCCCGCCCATCCAGCATAACTTCTCTGGACGGTTCTAACTTAGAATTTGTGGACAACTACAAATACCTAGGTGTCTGGTTAGACTGTAAACTCTCCTTCCAGACTCACATCAATCATTTCCAATCCAAAGTGAAATCTAGAATTGGCTTCCTATTTCGCAACAAAGCATCCTTCACTCATGCTGCCAAACATACCCTCGTAAAACTGACCATCCTACCAATCCTCGACTTCGGCGATGTCATTTACAAAATAGCCTCCAATACCCTACTCAACAAGCTGGATGCAGTCTATCACAGTGCCATCCGTTTTGTCACCAAAGCCCCATATACAACCCACCACTGCGACCTGTATGCTCTCGTTGGCTGGCCTTCACTTCATAATCGTCGCCAAACACATTGGCTCCAGGTCATCTACAAGACCCTGCTAGGTAAAGTCCCCCCTTATCTCCGCTCACTGGTCACCATAGCAGCACCCACCTGTAGCACGCGCTCCAGCAGGTATATCTCTCTGGTCACCCCTAAAGCCAACTCCTCCTTTGGTCGTCTCTCCTTCCAGTTCTCAGCTGCCAATGACTGGAACGAACTACAAAAATCTCTAAAACTGGAAACACTTATCTCCCTCACTAGCTTTAAGCACCAGCTGTCAGAGCAGCTCACAGATCTCTGCACCTGTACATAGCCCATCTTTAATTGAGCCCAAACTACTACCTTTCCCCTACTGTATTTATTTATTTTGCTCCTTTGCACCATATTATTTATATTTTAACTTTTAACTTTCTTCAAACTACAAATCTACCTTTCCAAGTATCAGGGTTGATTGTTGTCAACTCAACTCTTCACTCAGTCATGTCACCCAGGTGTTTTGTTCTACACAACATGGTGAGTGATCAGCTGACACTTCATTGTTAGCTAGCTGAAGCCATGCTCCACTTCCTTGACTCCACCTCCCTGACCAGATATCCTCCTGAATGTCTTCTTGGCCATCGC
>NW_021822910.1:0-64217 GCF_901001165.1 Salmo trutta | reverse complement strand
AACATCCCCTCACACAACATTCTAATATCAACACACCCCTCACACAACATTCTAGCATCAACAAACACCCTCACCACAACATTATAGCACACACCCTCACAAACATTCTAATATCAACCACCCCCTCACACAACATTCTAGCATCAACACACACCTCACACAACATTCTAACATCAACACACCCCCTCACACAACATTCTAGCATCAACACCCCCTCACACAACATTCTAGCATCAACACCCCCTCACAACATTCTAACATCAACACACCCCCTCACACAACATTCTAACATCAATACACACCCCGCACACAACATTCTAGCATCAACATACCCCCTCACACAACATTCTAGCATCAACACACCCCTCACACAACATTCTAGCATCAACACCCCCTCACACAACATTCTAACAAAAACCCCCTCACAAACATTCAACATCAACACCCCACACACAACATTCTAACATCAACACCCCCTCACACAACATTCTAGCATCAACACCCCCTCACACAACATTCTAGCATCAACACACCCCTCACACAACATTCTAGCATCAACACACCCCCTCACACAACATTCTAGCATCAACAAACCCCCTCACACAACATTCTAGCATCAACACACCCCCTCACACAACATTCTAACATCAACACACCCCCTCACACAACATTCTAACATCAACACACCCCCTCACACAACATTCTAGCATCAACACCCCCTCACACAACATTCTAACATCAACACACCCCCTCACACAACATTCTAACATCAACACACCCCTCACACAACATTCTAGCATCAACACCACCCCTCACACAACATTCTAACATCAACACACCCCTCACACAACATTCTAGCATCAACACACCCCTCACACAACATTCTAACATCAACACACCCCCTCACACAACACTTCTAACATCAACACACCCCCTCACACAACATTCTAGCATCAACACACCCCTCACACAACATTCTAACATCAACACCCCCCCTCACACAACATTCTAGCATCAACACACCCCTCACACAACATTCTAACATCAACACACCCCCTCACACAACATTCTAACATCAACACACCCCCTCACACAACATTCTAACATCAACACCCCCTCACACAACATTCTAGCATCAACACCCCCTCACACACCATTCTAGCATCAACACCACCCCTCACACAACCTTCTAACATCAACACCCCCCCCTCACACAACTTTCTAGCATCAACACACCCCCCTCACACAGCATTCTAACATCAATACACCCCCCTCACACAACTTTCTAGCATCAACACACCCCCTCACACCACATTCTAATATCAAACACACCCCCTCACACAACATTCTAGCATCAACACACCCCCTCACACAACATTCTAGCATCAACACCCCCTCACACAACATTCTAATATCAACACACCCCTCACACAACATTCTAGCATCAACACACACCCTCACACAACATTCTAACATCAACACACCCCCTCACACAACATTCTAGCATCAACACCCCCCTCACACAACATTCTAGCATCAACACCCCCTCACACAACATTCTAACATCAACACACCCCCCTCACAACAACATTTCTAACATCAACACACCCCCTCACACAACATTCTAGCATCAACATACCCCCTCACACAACATTCTAGCATCAACATACCCCCTCACACAACATTCTAGCATCAACACCCCCTCACACAACATTCTAACATCAACACCCCCTCACACAACATTCTAACATCAACACCCCCTCACACAACATTCTAACATCAACACCCCCTCACACAACATTCTAGCATCAATACACCCCCTCACACAACATTCTAGCATCAACACACCCCCTCACACAACATTCTAGCATCAACACCCCCTCACACAACATTCTAGCATCAACAAACCCCCTCACACAACATTCTAGCATCAACAACCCCCTCACACAACCTTCTAACATCAACACCCCCCCTCACACAACATTCTAACATCAACACACCCCCTCACACAACATTGTAGCATCAACACCCCCTCACACAACATTCTAACATCAACACACCCCCTCACACAACATTCTAACATCAACACACCCCTCACACAACATTCTAGCATCAACACCCCCCTCACACAACATTCTAACATCAACACACCCCTCACACAACATTCTAGCATCAACACACCCCTCACACAACATTCTAACATCAACACACCCCCTCACACAACATTCTAACATCAACACACCCCTCACACAACATTCTAGCATCAACACACCCCTCACACAACATTCTAACATCAACACCCCCCTCACACAACATTCTAGCATCAACACACCCCTCACACAACATTCTAACATCAACACACCCCTCACACAACATTCTAACATCAACACACCCCCTCACACAACATTCTAACATCAACACCCCCTCACACAACATTCTAGCATCAACACCCCCTCACACAACATTCTAGCATCAACACACCCCTCACACAACATTCTAACATCAACACCCCCCCTCACACAACTTTCTAGCATCAACACACCCCCTCACACAGCATTCTAACATCAATACACCCCCTCACACAACTTTCTAGCATCAACACACCCCCTCACACAGCATTCTAACATCAACACCCCCTCACACAACATTCTAGCATCAACACCCCCTCACACAACATTCTAGCATCAACAGGGGCAAAGCACAGCAGACAAAAGAGAGAGAGAACCAGAACAACATAATATTGTGAATGTCCTGATTTGAGTGTGGAAGTCTCTTAATGGTTTGATGTGATTTGGTTCTCTGCTCCTGCTTGTTGTCCGGTGTGGTTCAGCCCTTAGAAAGGTCCGGCTTACTTTTTATTACCGGTACAGTGGTACCTGGAAAATCATTAGCTGGATACGGGTTCTTCTCTTCATTCACATCTACTTGGTACTCATCAATGTTGATCTGTCAAAACACAGTAACACAGCTCCACATCAGCCTCAATACGGACAGAACTAGTGACACTACTTTTAAAAGGAAACACCATACCACCTGCTGAGAGCAGACGTGTTTTCACAGATGAAGAATTAGACTGATACTACTAAACCAAACATATTTTATGTTGTTGAATCTGTAAAGTGAAGTATTGACTTGACTAGATAATATTACATTACAACTTGGAGGACTGGTGTCTCCAGTCAGGAGGACAGGTATATCTAATGAGGACAGGTAAATCTAATGAGGACAGGTAAATCTAACGAGGACAGGTGAATCTAACGAGGACAGGTGTCTCTAACGAGGACAGGTGTATCTAACGAGGACAGGTAAATCTAACGAGGACAGGTGTGTCTAACGAGGACAGGTGTATCTAACGAGGACAGGTAAATCTAACGAGGACAGGTGTGTCTAACGAGGACAGGTGTATCTAACGAGGACAGGTTTATCTAACGAGGACAGGTGTATCTAACGAGGACAGGTGTATCTAACGAGGACAGGTAAATCTAACGAGGACAGGTGTGTCTAACGAGGACAGGTGTATCTAACGAGGACAGGTGTATCTAACGAGGACAGGTGTGTCTAACGAGGACAGGTGTATCTAACGAGGACAGGTGTATCTAACGAGGACAGGTGCATCTAATGAGGACAGGTAATAAATCTAACGAGGACAGGTGTATCTAACGAGGACAGGTGTATCTAACGAGGACAGGTACATCTAATGAGGACAGGTAAATCTAACGAGGACAGGTGTATCTAACGAGGACAGGTGTATCTAACGAGGACAGGTGCATCTAATGAGGACAGGTGCATCTAACGAGGACAGGTGCATCTAACGAGGACAGGTGTGTCTAATGAGGACAGGTATATCTAATGAGGAAAGGTGTATCTAACGAGGACAGGTGTCTCTAACGAGGACAGGTGTGTCTAACGAGGACAGGTGTGTCTAACGAGGACAGGTGTATCTAACGAGGACAGGTGTTTCTAACGAGGACAGGTATATCTAATGAGGACAGGTGTATCTAACGAGGACAGGTGTCTCTTACGAGGACAGGTGTGTCTAACGAGGACAGGTGTATCTAACGAGGACAGGTAGGTCTAACGAGGACAGGTGTATCTAACGAGGACAGGTGCATCTAACGAGGACAGATGTATCTAACGAGGACAGATGTGTCTAATGAGGACAGATGGTTCTAACGAGGACAGGTGTGTCTAACGACTAACGAGGACAGATGTGTCTAACGAGGACAGGTGCGACTAACGAGGACAGGTGTGTCTAACAAGGACAGGTGTGTCTAACGAGGACAGTTGTGTCTAACAAGGACAGGTGTATCTAACGAGGACAGGTGTGTCTGAGACATACCTTGGTGGCATTGGTTGTCTCTCTGTCTGAGGTGATGGACTTCAGCTCAATCTTCTCCTCCTTCTTCTCTTCTGCCTCGATCATCGGGGGCTTTTCATTGACATGTCGCTTCTCCGGACTGGCCGTTCTGTGTCAGAATGGAGCAAAACCACTCAGGCATACACACTTGAATGGATGTGGATGCACGTAACACACACACACACACACACACACACACACACACACACACACACACACACACACACACACACACACACACACACACACACACACCACACACACACACACACACACACACACATCATGCAAATTACCTGGCCAGCTTCTTCCTCTCCTTCTCCTCCTCCTCCTCCTTCTGTGCTGACGTCAGACTCTCAGCATCAGCCAGGTTGTCCACGGCGATGGCCAAGAAGACATTCAGGAGGATATCTGGTCAGGGAGGTGGAGTCAAGGAAGTGGAGCATGGCTTCAGCTAGCTAACAATGAAGTGTCAGCTGATCACTCACCATGTTGTGTAGAACAAAACACCTGGGTGACATGACTGAGTGAAGAGTTGAGTTGACAACAATCAACCCTGATACTTGAGTAGCCTGGAATCCAAACTGAATATCACTCTGTCTTACCTTATATGGTTTGGATTTCAGGCTACTCCTAGTCATTGAGGAAACATCTGAGATACCATACCAGTGGTATTACAATGAACTGGGTTGACAGGAGAACAATCATCCTGCTGATGGTTCTGGATATAAAGCATCATGTCCTCTGTCAGTGTGAAAGGCCCTACACACATCTGTTCTTTACAAGGATACAGTTTCCACAGATGAACAGGATGATGAAGTAGATGCAGACTAGCATCCCTGGGAAGGACGCCCCTCCGTAGGCCATGATGCCGTCATACATCACTGAGTTCCAGTCCTCACCTGTCAGGATCTGAGAACACACACACAGGAACAACAGATGAAGGAGGAAAACTACAACATGAATAACTATTCACCATAGACAACAACTATTCACCATAGGCACCATAGACAACACCTATTCACCATAGATAGCAACTATTCACCATAGACAAAAACTATTCACCATAGGCACCATAGACAACAACTATTCACCATAGACAACAACTATTCACCATAGGCACCATAGAAAACAACTATTCACCATAGGCAACAACTTTTCACCATAGGCACCATAGACAACAACTATTCACCATAGGCAACAACTATTCACCATAGGCACCATAGACAACAACTATTCACCATAGACAACAACTATTCACCATAGGCACCATAGACAACAACTATTCACCATAGACAACAACTATTCACCATAGACAACAACTATTCACCATAGACAACAACTATTCACCATAGACAACAACTATTCACCATAGACAACAACTACTCACCATAGACAACAACTATTCACCATAGACAACAACTACTCACCATAGACAACAACTATTCACCATAGACAACAACTACTCACCATAGACAACAACTATTCACCATAGACAACAACTATTCACCATAGACAACAACTATTCACCATAGACAACAACTATTCACCATAGACAACAACTACTCACCATAGACAACAACTATTCACCATAGACAACAACTATTCACCATAGACAACAACTATTCACCATAGGCAACAACTATTCACCATAGACAACAACTATTCACCATAGACAACAACTATTCACCATAGGCACCATAGACAACAACTATTCACCATAGACAACAACTATTCACCATAGACAACAACTATTCACCATAGGCAACAACTATTCACCATAGACACCAACTATTCACCATAGACAACAACTATTCACCATAGACAACAACTATTCACCATAGGCAACATAGACAACAAGAAAGTTACATTTACTCAAATGACTGGACCTTGAGAATAGAGTAGAGTGGAGTAAAGTATAGTACAGTAGAGAAGACTAGAGTATAATATAGTACAGTACAGTATACTAGAGTATAATAGAGTACAGTAGACTAGAGTATAATATAGTACAGTATACTAGAGCATAATAGAGTGCAGTATACTAGAGTATAATAGAGTACAGTATAATAGAGTACAGTACAGTAGACTAGAGTAGAGTATACTAGAGTATAGTAGACTAGACTATAGTATACTAGAGTACAGTATACTACAGTATAATAGAGTACAGTACAGTAGACTAGAGTAGAGTATACTAGAGTATAGTAGACTAGACTATAGTATACTAGAGTACAGTAGACTAGACTGGAGTATAATATAGTACAGTAGACTAGAGTATATTAGAGTACAGTAAACTCAAGTATAATAGAGTACAGAAGACTAGAGTATAATACAGTACAGTAAACTAGAGTATAATAGAGTACAGTAAACTAAAGTATAATATACTACAGTAGACTAGACTGGAGTATAATATAGTACTGTAGACCAGAGTATAATAGAGTACAGTAGAGTAGACTACAGTATAATAGAGTACAGTAGACTACAGTATAATAGAGTACAGTAGAGAAGACTAGACTATAATAAAGTACAGTAGAGTAGACTACAGTATAATAGAGTACAGTAGAGAAGACTAGAGTATAATAGAGTACAGTAGAGAAGACTACAGTATAATAGAGTACAGTAAACTAGATTATAATAGAGTACAGTAGAGTAGACTACAGTATAATATAGTACAGTAGACTACAGTACAATAGAGTACAGTAGACTAGACTAGAGTACAATATAGTACAGTAGAGAAGACTAGACTATAGTAAAGTACAGTAGAGTAGACTACAGTATAATAGAGTACAGTAGAGAAGACTACAGTATAATAGAGTACAGTAAACTAGATTATAATAGAGTACAGTAGAGTAGACTACAGTATAATAGAGTACAGTAGAGTGCAGTAGACTATAGTATAATAGAGTACAGTAAACTAGATTATAATAGAGTACAGTAGAGTAGAGTAGACTATGGTATAATAGAGTACAGTAAACTAGATTATAATAGAGTACAGTAGAGTAGACTACAGTATAATAGAGTACAGTAGAGTAGACTATAGTATAATAGAGTACAATTGAACCAAACAGATTCTCCATCATTCTCCCTTCTCTCCCTACCTGAAAGACGGTGAGCAGCGACTGGGGAAAGTTGTCGAAGGTTGACCGGCGCGTCTCGTCAAAGTTGAACTTGCCTCCGAAGAGCTGCATGCCGAGCAGGCTGAAGATGATGATGAAGAGGAAGAGTAGCAGTAACAGGGAGGCGATGGAGCGAACAGAGTTAAGCAGCGATGCCACCAGGTTACTCAGAGAGTTCCAGTACCTGAGAAAAGAGAGAATGTAGGGAGAGAGAAAGAGGGAGAGGGAGAGGGAGAGAGAGAGAGAGGGAGAGAGGGAGAGGGAGAGGGAGAGAGAGGGAGGGAGAGAGGGAGATAGAGGGAGAGGAAGAGGGAGAGAGGGAGAGGGAGATAGATAGAGAGAGAGAGGGAGCGATAGAGACAGAGTTGGAGTCAGCATCCGAACTACAATACCCAAGACACCACAGGGCAATGACTACACTGGCACTCAACCCACAGAGCTGTCACAGTTACTACCGTTGACTACAGTACCCAGGAGGCAGCAGGTGAGAGAAAGGGCTATAGCACTGGATTGTGGTCCTGTCTGTAGCTCTGAGTTCTGTTCAGAGACCGTTTTGTATCGTGCCATGTTATTAAAGGGCCAGTGCTCTTATTCCCTCTGTGACAACATAGACCATGGTAGCTTCACTCGTACCTGGCTTCACTGAGAGTTTCTAGTGACAGAGAGCAACACTTCCTGTGAGAGCTGAGGCAGCACCGAACCAAGGCATCAGCTAACTTCAATCCCGCTTCAATGAGTGAACTTGACCACGCAAAAACATGGTGTAGTACTGTACTGGACTGAGTGCTGGTGTAGTACTGTATTGGACTGAGTGCTGGTGTAGTACTGTATTGGACTGAGTGTTGGTGTAGTACTGTATTGGACTGAGTGCTGGTGTAGTACTGTATTGGACTGAGGGCTGGTGTAGTACTGTATTGGACTGAGGGCTGGTGTAGTACTGTATTAGACTGAGTGCTGGTGTAGTACTGTATTGGACTGAGGGCTGGTGTAGTACTGTATTGGACTGAGTGCTGGTGTAGTATTGTATTGGACTGAGTGTTGGTGTAGTACTGTATTGGACTGAGTGCTGGTGTAGTACTGTATTGGACTGAGTTCTGGTGTAGTACTGTATTGGACTGAGTGCTGGTGTAGTACTGTATTGGACTGAGTGCTGGTGTAGTACTGTATTGGACTGAGGGCTGGTGTAGTACTGTATTGGACTGAGGGCTGGTGTAGTACTGTATTAGACTGAGTGCTGGTGTAGTACTGTATTGGACTGAGTGTTGGTGTAGTACTGTATTGGACTGAGTGCTGGTGTAGTACTGTATTGGACTGAGGGCTGGTGTAGTACTGTATTAGACTGAGTGCTGGTGTAGTACTGACTGGACTGAGTGTTGGTGTAGTACTGTATTAGACTGAGTGCTGGTGTAGTACTGTATTGGACTGAGGGCTGGTGTAGTACTGTATTGGACTGAGGGCTGGTGTAGTACTGTATTGGACTGAGTGTTGGTGTAGTACTGTATTAGACTGAGTGCTGGTGTAGTACTGTATTGGACTGAGGGCTGGTGTAGTACTGTATTGGACTGAGTGCTGGTGTAGTATTGTATTGGACTGAGTGCTGGTGTAGTACTGTATTGGACTGAGGGCTGGTGTAGTACTGTATTGGACTGAGTGCTGGTGTAGTATTGTATTGGACTGAGTGCTGGTGTAGTACTGTATTGGACTGAGTGCTGGTGTAGTATTGTATTGGACTGAGTGCTGGTGTAGTACTGTATTGGACTGAGTGCTGGTGTAGTATTGTATTGGACTGAGTGCTGGTGTAGTACTGTATTGGACTGAGTGCTGGTGTAGTACTGTATTAGACTGAGGGCTGGTGTAGTACTGTATTGGACTGAGGGCTGGTGTAGTACTGTATTGGACTGAGGGCTGGTGTAGTACTGTATTGGACTGAGGGCTGGTGTAGTACTGTATTGGACTGAGGGCTGGTGTAGTACTGTATTGGACTGAGTGCTGGTGTAGTACTGTATTGGACTGAGGGCTGGTGTAGTACTGTATTGGGCTGAGGGCTGGTGTAGTACTGTATTGGACTGAGGGCTGGTGTAGTACTGTATTGGACTGAGGGCTGGTGTAGTACCGTATTAGACTGAGTGCTGGTGTAGTACTGTATTGGACTGAAGGCTGGTGTAGTACTGTATTGGACTGAGTTCTGGTGTAGTACTGTATTGGACTGAGTGCTGGTGTAGTACTGTATTGGACTGAGTGCTGGTGTAGTACTGTATTGGACTGAGTGCTGGTGTAGTACTGTATTGGACTGAGTGCTGGTGTAGTACTGTATTAGACTGAGGGCTGGTGTAGTACTGTATTGGACTGAGTGCTGGTGTAGTACTGTATTAGACTGAGTGCTGGTGTAGTACTGTATTGGACTGAGGGCTGGTGTAGTACTGTATTGGACTGAGTTCTGGTGTAGTACTGTATTGGACTGAGTGCTGGTGTAGTACTGTATTGGACTGAGTGCTGGTGTAGTACTGTATTGGACTGAGTGCTGGTGTAGTACTGTATTGGACTGAGTGCTGGTGTAGTACTGTATTGGACTGAGTGCTGGTTGTAGTACTGTATTAAGGGTACTGAGTGGCTGGTGTAGTACTGTATTGGACTGAGTGCTGGTGTAGTACTGTATTGGACTGAGGGCTGGTGTAGTACTGTATTGGACTGAGGGCTGGTGTAGTACTGTATTAGACTGAGTGCTGGTGTAGTACTGTATTGGACTGAGTGTTGGTGTAGTACTGTATTGGACTGAGTGCTGGTGTAGTACTGTATTGGACTGAGGGCTGGTGTAGTACTGTATTAGACTGAGTGCTGGTGTAGTACTGACTGGACTGAGTGTTGGTGTAGTACTGTATTAGACTGAGTGCTGGTGTAGTACTGTATTAGACTGAGTGCTGGTGTAGTACTGTATTGGACTGAAGGCTGGTGTAGTACTGTATTGGACTGAGTTCTGGTGTAGTACTGCATTGGACTGAGTGCTGGTGTAGTACTGTATTGGACTGAGTGCTGGTGTAGTACTGTATTGGACTGAGTGCTGGTGTAGTACTGTATTGGACTGAGTGCTGGTGTAGTACTGTATTGGACTGAGTGCTGGTGTAGTACTGTATTAGACTGAGGGCTGGTGTAGTACTGTATTGGACTGAGTGCTGGTGTAGTACTGTATTAGACTGAGTGCTGGTGTAGTACTGTATTGGACTGAGTGCTGGTGTAGTACTGTATTGGACTGAGTGCTGGTGTAGTACTGTATTAGACTGAGGGCTGGTGTAGTACTGTATTGGACTGAGTGCTGGTGTAGTACTGTATTGGACTGAGGGCTGGTGTAGTACTGTATTGGACTGAGGGCTGGTGTAGTACTGTATTGGACTGAGTGCTGGTGTAGTACTGTATTGGACTGAGTGCTGGTGTAGTACTGTATTGGACTGAGGGCTGGTGTAGTACTGTATTGGACTGAGCAGGCTTTTGATTAGACTGAGGGACCCCCCAGGCTTGGAGAAGAGCAGTGAGACTGAACAGTGACTGCATGGACTGGTACAGTAGGTAGGGGAAACGTAGGGGGACCATAGCAGAGGAGGCTGGTGAGGGGAGGACGACTCATAATAATGGCAGGAATGGAATCGATGGATTGCTATCAAACACATGGAAACCATGGAAACCATGTGATTGATACCGTTCCATTCCAGACATTATTATGAGCCCGTCCTTCGATTTGAAGTGCCACCAGCCACCACTGGACCATAGGGGGTGTCAGTCTAGCAGGTCAACATTCAGACAGTCACAGGCCCATGCTGACAGGATGTGTAGAGAGAGGGAGAGAAGAGACCAGACAGTCACAGGCCCATGCTGACAGGATGTGTAGAGAGAGGGAGAGAAGAGACCAGACAGTCACAGGCCCATGCTGACAGGATGTGTAGAGAGAGGGAGAGATGAGACCAGACAGTCACAGGCCCATGCTGACAGGATGTGTAGAGAGAGGGAGAGAAGAGACCAGACAGTCACAGGCCCATGCTGACAGGATGTGTAGAGAGAGGGAGAGATGAGACCAGACAGTGACTAGAGAGAAGAGACCAGACAGTGCCTAGAGAGAAGAGACCAGACAGTGACTAGAGAGAAGAGACCAGACAGTGACTAGAGAGAAGAGACCAGACAGTGACTAGAGAGAAGAGACCAGACAGTGACTAGAGAGAAGAGACCAGACAGTGACTAGAGAGAAGAGACCAGACAGTGACTAGAGAGAAGAGACCAGACAGTGACTAGAGAGAAGAGACCAGACAGTGACTAGAGAGAAGAGACCAGACAGTAACTAGAGAGAAGAGACCAGACAGTGACTAGAGAGAAGAGACCAGACAGTAACTAGAGAGAAGAGACCAGACAGTGATGAGAAGAGACCATTGATTTGATAAAATAGCATGTCATATATCACTTAGTCCATAGTAAAGACACAACACAGGGTGGGACTCACCCGTATAGGAAGACTAGGAAAGCACACATGAACACAAACACACCTGTCCTCTCAGGGGACTGGCTAGGAGACCTGTAGATCTTCTGATAAACTGACACACACACACACAAACATACACACACAGACAGGCCCAGGCCGATAGTATTCAAGTTCTTGAGGTTCAAGGATAAGGTAGCGGTTCTGGAAAGAGCCAATAACTTGAGGGGAACGTACATCTCTCTCAACAAAGATTATCCTGAAGCTGTGCTCCAATGGAGAATATAACTTATCCTGGGCATGAAAGCTGCCAGAGCGCTTGGGGATATTGCTTATATCCGATATAAAAGGCTCATTGTCCACCCTCCCTCCCAAAAGCCTGGAAGGGATTAGAGAACCAAGCCTATGGGTTCGTAGCTTCAACCCCGCAGCACACACACACACACACACACACACACACACACACACACACACACACACACACACACACACACACACACACACACACACACACACACACACACACACACACACACACTTACACACCAATTGATTAATGGACTGCTAAATGTGTTCTTTTTTCTCTTGCTTTGTTTGTTCTTTTCCATATTATGTCTATCTCTGATAAGCCCCTCAGGAAAGGTGTCACGTCCTGACCATAGAAAGCTGTTATTTTCTATGGTAGGGTAGGTCAGGGCGTGACTGTTTTTTTTCTTCTAGTTTAGATTTTCTATGTTGTTATGTTCTAGTTTTGTATTTCTATGTTGGGTTTTTGTTTGGGATGATCTCCAATTAGAGGCAGCTGGTCATCGTTGTCTCTAATTGGAGATCATACTTAAGTAGGTGTTTTTCCCACCTGGGTTTGTGGGAGATTGTTTTTGAGTTAGTGCATGTTTCACCGCTGCGTCACGGTTTGTTGTTGTGTTGCATAGTTTCACAGTTCAATAAAATATGTGGAACGATAATCACACTGCACTTTGGGTCCGCTTCATCCTACGACAAGTGTGACAAAAGGGCTGAATATAGCCCATATTAATATATGTAGCCGTAGAAATAAGGTTCATGAAATCAATAACTTGCTAACATCAGATAACATTCATATATTAGCCATTTCTGAAACTCACTTAGATAATTCATTTGATGATATAAACTCAGCAAAAAAAATAAACATCCTCTCACTGTCAACTGCATTTATTTTCAGCAAACTTAACATGTGTAAATATTTGTATGAACATAACAAGATTCAACAACTGAGACATAAACTGAACAAGTTCCACAGACATGACAAACAGAAAGGGAATAATGTGTCCCTGAAAAAAGGGGGGGGTCAAAATTAAAAGTAACAGTCAGTATCTGGTGTGGCCACCAGCTGCATTAAGTACTGCTGTGCATCTCCTCCTCATGGACTGCACCAGATTTGCCAGTTCTAGCTGTGAGATGTTACCCCACTCTTCCACCAAGCCACCTGCAAGTTCCCGGACATTTCTTGGGAGAATGGCCCAAGCCCTCACCCTCCGATCCAACAGGTCCCAGACGTGCTCAATGGGATTGAGATCCGGGCTCTTCGCTGGCCATGGCAGAACACTGACATTCCTGTCTTGCAGGAAATCACTCACAGAATGAGCAGTATGGCTGGTGGCATTGTCATGCTGGAGGGTCATGTCAGGATGAGCCTGCAGGAAGGGTACCACATGAGGGAGGAGGATGTCTTCCCTGTAACGCACAGCGTTGAGATTGCCTGCAATGACAACAAGTTCAGTCCGATGATGCTGTGACACACCGCTCCAGACCATGATGGACCCTCCACCTCCAAATCGATCCTGCACCAGAGTACAGGCCTCGGTGTAACGCTCATTCCTTCGACGATAAACGTGACTCTGTCCATCACCCCTGGTGAGACAAAACTGTGACTCGTCAGTGAAGAGCACTTTTTGCTAGTCCTGTCTGGTCCAGCGACGGTGGTTTGTGCCCATAGGCGACATTATTGCTGGTGATGTCTGGTGAAGACCTGCCTTACAACAGGCCTACAAGCCCTCAGTCCAGCCTCTCTCAGCCTTTTACGGACAGTCTGAGCACTGATGGAGGGATTGTGCATTCCTGGTGTAACTCGGGCCGTGGTTGTTGCCATCCTGTACCTGTCCCGCAGGTGTGATGTTCGGATGTACCGATCCTGTGCAGGTGTTGTTACACGTGGTCTGCCACTGTGAGGACGATCAGCTGTCCGCCCTGTCTCCCTGTAGCGCTGTCTTAGGCGTCTCACAGTACAGACATTGCAATTTATTGCCCTGGCCACATCTGCAGTCCTCATGCCTCCTTGCAGCATTTTTAAGGCACATTCACGCAGATGAGCAGGGACCCTGGACATCTGTCTTTTGGTGTTTATCAGAGTCAGTAGAAAGGCCTCTTTAGTGTCCTAAGTTTTCATAACTGTGACCTTAATTGCCTACCGTCTGTAAGCAGTTAGTGTCTTAACAACCGTTCCACAGGTGCATGTTCATTAATTGTTTATGGTTCATTGAACAAGTATGGGAAACCCTTTACAATGAAGATCTGTGAAGTTATTTGGATTTTTTTGCTGAGTTTAGCAGTAGCAATACAAGGATATAACATCTATAGAAGAGACAGGGATACTTATGGGGGAGGAGTTGCTATTATACAGCACCAGTCAAAAGTTTGGACATACCAACTCATTCAAAGGTTTTTAATAATTTTTTACCATTTTTTAAATTGTAGAATAATAGTGAAGATTTCAAAACTATGAAATATATATATGGGGGATTAGAAATGATGCAGACAATTACATAGATGGAAGCTACAATCTATCTGATCTCCCCCCTAAAAAAAGGTTCCAACAGCTGGGCTAAAACAGTGTTTAAGAGATCATACAAACGAGTGTGTATGATGTTAAACATATTTGTTGGTCTGATGTGATTAATACGGAGCATCCAGACGCTGCACTTTGTGAAATTGCTTCTATCCGATTATTGATAAGCATGTACCTGTTAAACTGACAGTTAGAACTCCATGGATTGATAAGGAAGTGAAAAACTGTATGGTTGAAATGAGATAATATGTCTGTCTGCACATCTGACTGGCTGACTTACTGCAAATTGAGAAATTATGTGACTAAACTCAACAAAAAGAAGAAGAAACTGTATTATGAAGCCAAGATCAATGATCTAAAGAATGATGGAGAAAAAAAAGTTTTATGGGCAGAACGACAAATTCAACTCCATCTTTCATCGAATCAGATGGCTTATTAATCACAAAACCATTTGATGTTGGCAATTATTTGAATGATTAGTTCATTGGCAAAGTGGGCAAACTTAGGCAGAAAATGTCAACAATGAACAGTGAGCCGTCATATTCATCCATAAAAAAACTAATAATGAACTAAAAACATTTTAAGTTTGAATTCTAAAGTCATTTTTTTCAATAACGTAGCTATCAGTAGAGTTGGCAGGGGGGGGTCAAGTGCAAGTCCTGGTTAAGTTTTTTTGAGGTGAGGAGGAGGATCATGTAAGATACTGTTTGATGAGGTAGGGTTTCAGATGTTTTGGGAAGATGACCAGGGACTCTGCTCTCCTAGCTTCAGGGAGAAGCTGGTTCCACCATTGGGGTGCCAGGACATAGAAGAGCTATGTGGGCTGAGCGGGAGCTGCCCTCCCATAGGGGTGGGAGGACCAAGAGACCTGAGGTGGCAGAACAGAGTACTCAGGTTGGAGTGTAGGGTTTGATCAGAGCCTGAAGGTAGGGAGGGGCAGTTCCTCTTGCTGTTCCGTAGGTAAACACCATGGTCTTGTAGTGGATGCGAGCTTCGGCTGGAAGCATTCTGGATAAGTTGCAGGGGTTTGATGGCACAGGCAGGGAGCCCAGCCAACAGCGAGATGCAGTAGTCCAGACGGGAGAGGACGTGTGCCTGGATTAGGACCTGCACCGCTTCCTGTGTGAGGTAGGGTCTTACTCTACGGATGTTGTAGTGCATGAACCTGCAGGAACAGGTCACTGTTTTGACGTTTGCAGAGAACAACAGGGTGTTGTCCAGGGCCACGCCAAGGTTCTTTGCACTCTGGGAGGGTGACACTGTAGAGTTGTCAACCGTGACGGAGAGGTCTTTGAGCGGGCAGGTCGTCCACGGGAGGAAGAGCAGTTCCATCTTGTCGAGGTTGAGCTTTAGGTGGTGGGCTGACATCCCAGTTGAGGTATCAGCCAGGCAACCAGAGATGTGTGTTGCCACCTTGGTGTCAGAAGGCGGGAAGGCAAAAAGTTGTTGAGTGACATCTGCATAGCAATGATTGGAGAGACCATGTGAGGATATGACGGAGCCGAGTGACTTGGTGTATAGAGAGAAGAGGGTCTAGAATCGAGCCCTGGGGGACACCAGTAGTGAGAGTATGTGGTGCAGACACAGATCCTCTGCATGTCACCTGGTAGGAGCGGCCTGCCAGATAGGATGCAGAGTGTACAGAGCTTGAGACAACCAGCCCTGAGAGGGTTGAGAGGAGGATCTGATGGTTCCCAGTGTCGAAGGCAGTGGATATATCTAGGAGGATGAGAACAGAGGAGAGTGAGTCAGCTTTGGCAGTGCGGAGAGCCTCCGTGACACAGCGAAGAGCAGTCTCGGTTGAGTGACCCGTCCTGAAGCCTGACTAGTTAGGTTCAAGAAGATTGTTCTGAGAGAGATAACGAGGAAGTTGATCAGAGACAGAACGCTGAAGTATTTTGGAAAGAAAAGAAAGAAGGGATACAGATCTATAGTTTTTGACGTCAGATGAGTCAAGTTTCTTGAGGAGGGAAGCAACTCGGGCCATTTTGAAGTCAGAGGAGACGTAGCCAGTTGTCAGGGATGAGGGAAGTGAGGAATGGGAGAAAGTCTCCAGAGATGGTCTGGAGAACGGAGAAGGGGATGGGATCGAGTGGGCAGGTTGTCGGGCAGCCAGACAACAGGAAGTCATCTGGATAGAGAGGGGAGAAAGAGGTCAAGGCGTAGGGTAGTTCTGTGTGAGGGAGACCAGTGGACTCAATAGGCTGAGTGAATGAGCAGCAGATGTCGTCAACCTTTTTCCGCAGAGAGGGAGGAGGGAGAGGGTGGAGGATTAAGGAGGGAGGACAAGGTCGAAAAGAGTTTCCTAGGGTTAGAGGCAGACATATGACATTTAGAGTGGTAGAAAGTGGCTTTAGAAGAAGATACAGAGAAAGAGAAGGTAGAGAGGAGGGTGTGAAAGGATGATAGTCCTCCAGAAGTTTAGTTTTCCTCCATTTTCGCTCAGCTGCCTGCAGCCCTGTTCTGTAAGCTCGCAATGAGTCCCTTAGCCACGAAGCAGGAGGGGAGGGCCGAACCGGCCGGGAAGAAAGGGGACAGTGCGAGTCATAGGATGCGGAAAGGGAGGAGAGTAGGATTGAAGAGGCAGAATCCTCTGACAGGAGGGAGAAGCATTTAGCAGAAGGGAGAGAAGATAGGATAGAAGAGGAGATAGTAGTGGGAGTGAGATAGAGAGAGAAGGTAGGGGCTGAGTGGTTAGGGTTGGAGGAAAGGGAGACAGAAAAGGAAACAAAGTAGTGATCAGAGATCTGGAGGGGGGTTACAGTGAGATTAGTAGGAGAATAGAGATCTGGAGGGGGGTTGCAGTGAGATTAGTAGGAGAACAGAGACCTGGAGGGGGGTTACAGTGAGATTAGTAGGAGAACAGAGATCTGGAGGCGGGTTGCAGTGAGATTAGTAGGAGAACAGAGATCTGGAGGGGGGTTGCAGTGAGATTAGTAGGAGAACAGAGACCTGGAGGCGGGTTGCAGTGAGATTAGTAGGAGAACAGAGATCTGGAGGGAGGTTGCAGTGAGATTAGTAGGAGAACAGAGATCTGGAGGGGGGTTGCAGTGAGATTAGTAGGAGAACAGAGATCTGGAGTGGGGTTGCAGTGAGATTAGTAGGAGAACAGAGACCTGGAGGGGGGTTGCAGTGAGATTAGTAGGAGAACAGAGATCTGGAGGGGGGGTTGCAGTGAGATTAGTAGGAGAACAGAGATCTGGAGTGGGGTGGCAGTGAGATTAGTAGGAGAACAGAGATCTGGAGGGAGGTTGCAGTGAGATTAGTAGGAGAACAGAGATCTGGAGGGGGGTTACAGTGAGATTAGTAGGAGAACAGAGACCTGGAGGAGGGGGTTACAGTGAGATTAGTAGGAGACCAGAGACCTGGAGGGGGGTTAGAGTGAGATTAGTAGGAGAACAGAGACCTGGAGGGGGGTTGCAGTGAGATTAGTAGGAGAACAGAGATCTGGAGGGAGGTTGCAGTGAGATTAGTAGGAGAACAGAGATCTGGAGGGAGGTTGCAGTGAGATTAGTAGGCGAGCAGCCTCTAGTAAAAAGGAGGTCAACAACTATCTGCAAATGATGAGCAGTTCACACACCAAGTAGGACACTGGGAAGACCGGTAGCACTTAAAGTAGTTGGCCCTAGCTAGCAGAAAGACAGTACTAGACAACAACATTATATTCATCACTCCTGGAGATGTCAGGAGTCCTCTAGCTATAGAATGAATCAACCATAGCTAATGAAGTCTCTGAAACCCTGAACAAGGAGTTTCAGTCAGTTTTGGAATGGATGGCCAGTAATTAACTGGTCCTGAACATCTCTAAAACTAAGAGCATTGTATTTGGTACAAATCATTCCCTAAGCTCTAGACCTCAGCTGAATCTGGTAATGAATGGTGTGGCTGTTGAACAAGTTGAGGAGACTAAATGACTTGGCGTTACCTTAGATTGTAAACTGTCATGGTCAAAACATATAGATTCTATGGTTGTAAAGATGGGGAGAGGTCTGTCTGTAATAAAAATATGTTGTGCTTTTTTTGACACCACAATCCACAAAGCAAGTCCTGCAGGCTCTAGTTTTGTCTTATCTTGATTATTGTCCAGCCATGTGGTCAAGTGCTGCTAAGAAAGACCTAGTTAAGCTGCAGCTGGCCCAGAACAGAGTGGCACGTCTTGCTCTTCATTGTAATCAGAGGGCTGATATAAATACTATGCTGCCAGTCTCTCTTGGCTAAGAGTTGAGGAAAGACTGACTGCATCACTTATTTTTATTAGAAACATTATTGTGAAAATTGTTTGCAAGGTCACCTTACACACAGCTCTGACACACACACTTACCCCACCAGACATGCCACCAGGGGTCTTTTCACAGTCCCCAAATCCAGAACAAATTCAAGAAAGTGTACAGTTACAGTATATAGAGATATTATTGCATGGAACTTCCTTCCATCTCATATTGCTCAAGTGAACAGCAAACCTGGTTTAAAAAAACAGATAAATCAACCCCTCACGGCACAACGTCTCTCCCCTATTTGACCCAGATGGTTTGATCTAGATAGTTTGTGTGTATGTATTGATATGTAGGCTACGTGTGCCTTTTTTAAATTCATGTAGTCCTGTCCTTGAGCTGTTCTTGTCTATTGATGTTCTGTATTATGTTTCATGTTTTGTGTGGACCCCAGGAAGAGCATCTGCAGCTTTCGCAACAGTTAGGATCCTAATAAAATACCAATACCTCCCTTCCTCCCTACCCCCTCCTCCCTTCCTCCCTACCCCCTCCTCCCTTCCTCCCTACCCCCTCCTCCACTCCTCTCTCCCCCTCCTCCTCTCCTCCCTACCCCCTCCTCCACTCCTCTCTCCCCCTCCTCCTCTCCTCCCTACCCCCCTCCTCCACTCCTCTCTCCCCCTCCTCCTCTCCTCCCTACCCCCTCCTCCACTCCTCTCTCCCCCTCCTCCTCTCCTCCCTACCCCCTCCTCCACTCCTCTCTCCCCCTCCTCCTCTCCTCTCCCCTCTTTCTCCTCCTTTCTCCTCTCTACTCCACTGTTGACTCAACTCTCTGTCCTCTACCCTCTCTCCTCCTCTCCTCTCTCTCACCCCATCTCTCCCCTCTCTCACCAAATCTCTCCTCCTCTCCCCTCTCTCTCTACCCTCTCTCCTCCTCTTGTGTCCTCTGAATAGGGGTCAGGGGTAAAGGTAAACATGGAGGGTGAGTTAAACTAAACTCTGAGATTAGTAGTGGTGGCCAGGAGGAAGGGAGGGAGGCACCTGTTATACACGTGGCTTTAAAGTGAAGAAGAAAGAGGACCTTTGACCTCTGGTCAGTTAGGACATCTACTTTGTGCATGACACAAGTCATTTTTCCAACAATTGTTTACAAACAGATTCACTGTATCACAGTTCCAGTGGGTCAGAAGTTTACATACACTAAGTTGACTGTGCCTTTAAACAGCTTGGAAAATTCCAGAAAATGATGTCATGGCTTTAGAAGTTTCTGTTAGGCTAATTGCCATCATTTGAGTCAATTGGAGGTGTACCTATGGATATATTTCAAGGCCTACCTTCTCAAACTCAGTGCCTCTTTGCTTGACATCATGGGAAAATCAAAAGAAATCAACCAAGACCTCAGAAAAACAATTGCAGACCTCCACAAGTCTGGTTCATCATTGGGAGCAATTTCCAAACATCTGAAGGTACCACGTTCATCTGTACAAACAATAGTACGCAAGTATAAACACCATGGGACCACACAGCCATCATACCGCTCAGGAAGGAGACGCGTTCTGTCTCCTAGAGATGAACGTACTTTGGTGCAAAAAGTGCAAATCAATCCCAGAACAACAGCCAAGGACCTTGTGAAGATGCTGGAGGAAACAGGTACAAAAGTATTTATATCCACAGGAAAACGAGTCCTATATCGACGTAACCTGAAAGGCTGCTCAGCAAGGAAGAAGCCACTGCTCCAAAACCGCCATAAAAAAGACTGCACTGCACATGGGGACAAAGATCGTACTTTTTGGAGAAATGTCCTCTGGTCTGATGAAACAAAAATAGAACTGTTTGGCCATAATGACCATCGTTATGTTTGGAGGAAAAAGGGGGAGGCTTGCAAGCCAAAGAACACCATCCCAACCGTGAAGCACAGGGGTGGCAGCATCATGTTGTGGGAGTGCTTTGCTGCAGGAGGGACTGGTGCACTTCACAAAATAGATTGCATCATGAGGATGGAAAATGATGTGGGTATATTGAAGCAACATCTCAAGACATCAGTCAGAAAGTTAAAGCTTGGTCGCAAATGGGTCTTCCAAATGGACAATGACCCCAAGCATACTTACAAAGTTGTAGCAAAATGGCTTAAGGATAACAAAGTCAAGGTATTGGAGTGGCCATCACAAAGCCCTGACCTCAATCCTATAGAAAATTGGTGGGCAGAACTGAAAAAGCGTGTGCGAGCAAGGAGGCCTACAAACCTGACTCAGTTACACCAGCTCTGTCAGGAGGAATGGGCCAAAATTCACCCTACTTATTGTAGGAAGCTTGTGGAAGGCTACCCGAAACGTTTGACCCAAGTTAAACAATTTAAAGGCAATGCTACCAAATACTAATTGAGTGTATGTAAACTTCTGACCCACTGGGAATGTGATGAAAGAAATAAAAGCTGAAATAAATAATTCTCTCTACTATTATTCTGACATTTCACATTCTTAAAATAAAGTGGTGATCCTAACTGACCTAAGACAGGGAATTTTTACTCGGATTAAATGTCAGGAATTGTGAAAAACTGAGTTTAAATGTATTTGGCTAAGGTGTATGTAAACTTCCGATTTCAACTGTTTATAGGGCATATGGTACCGTTTGGGACACAACCATGGAGAGAGCAGTTGTGTGATGGAGTCCACCAGCAGCACCAATGTACTGTATAGCCTCAGTAGAACTAGCTGAAAGCTACATTACTATATTATTGGAATTTAGTGAACCCTGTCAGCACACTTCATTATCCACAATTCAAAACTCATTAACGGTGAAATGAAATGGATCCGCTCAACTAAAAATGTGTTCCCTTCGCTTCCTCATACGGTATTGTAACATGGATAGTGTGATAGAGAGAGGACAAGTACCATTGGATGGTGACTGATGGAAACTGTAGGCGTTAGTCATGGATAACATGTCGACTGTTGCTAGATGGAAGGTCATTTT
This sequence comes from Salmo trutta, assembly GCF_901001165.1. Classification (NCBI taxonomy): domain Eukaryota; kingdom Metazoa; phylum Chordata; class Actinopteri; order Salmoniformes; family Salmonidae; genus Salmo; species Salmo trutta. The sequence continues at coordinate 42,286 of NW_021822910.1, read as the reverse complement.
ACGTTGCTGTTCGCAAAGCCACAGCAGATCGACAGTAGTGCACTATGTAGGGAATAGGGCTCTGGTGAAATGTAGTGTACTATATAGGGAATAGGGCTCTGTTTAATAGTAGTCCACTATGTAGGGAATAGGGCTCTGGTTAGAAGTGGTCCACTCTACTACGTGTGGCTCAGTTGGTAGAGCATGGTGTTTGCAACGCCAGGGTTGTGGGTTCGATTCCCACGGGGGACCAGTACGGGAAAAAAAAAAAAAAATTGTATGAAATGTATGCATTCACTACTGTAAGTCGCTCTTGATAAGAGTGTCTGCTAAATGACTAAAATGTAAATATAGGGCTCTGTTTAACAGTAGTCCACTATATAGGAAATAGGGCTCTGGTTAACAGTAGTCCACTACATAGGGAATAGGGTGCCATTTGGGACTCATCCATACACATAGGAACTGTCTTCCAGCTTTCTTTACCCCACAGAATGGGACACAGTCTTTTATTTAGCTTTAATGTAGTAGTGACTGTGTTATGTGGTACTATACCTTATGATTTTGAAGATGCGTAGAAGGCGTACGCAGAACAGAGATGCCTAGCGACTGTGTTATGTGGTACTATACCTTATGATTTTGAAGATGCGTAGAAGGCGTACGCAGAACAGAGATGCCTAGCGACTGTGTTATGTGGTACTATACCTTGTGATTTTGAAGATGCGTAGAAGGCGCACGCAGCGCAGCACAGAGATGCCTAGCGGGGACATGATCTTGGTCTCCACCAGAATGGTCTCCAGGATGCCTCCACACACCACGAAGCTGTCAAAGCGGTTGAACAGAGACACGAAGTAGGCCTGTAGACCCAGGCTGTACATCTTTAACAGCATCTCCCCTGTAAACAATGCCAGCAGGACCTTGTTGGCTATGTCTGAGGAGAGAGAGAGAGAGAGAGAGAGAGAGAGAGAGAGAGAGAGAGAGAGAGAGGGGGAGAGAGAAAGAGAGAGGGACCGAGAGAGACAGAGAGAGAGAGAAAGGAGGCGAGAGAGAGAGGGAGAGAGGTTGGTGAGGGTATATATCTTAAAGTAACTGTCCAGTATTTACAGATTTATATGGAATATGACCTAGAATTGAGTGAAATTGTTTTCCTTACAGAAAAGGTCATTAAGTTCGTTATAAAGAAGCTTTTCTGTGTTGGAATTGTGTGGGCGTACCCCAACAACAGAATGGTGTGGTCGTACCCCAACAACAGAATGGTGTGGTCGTACCCCAACGACAGAATGGTGTGGTCGTACCCCAACAACAGAATGGTGTGGTCGTACCCCAACAACAGAATGGTGTGGTCGTACCCCAACAACAGAATGGTGTGGGCGTACCCCAACAACAGAATGGTGTGGTCGTACCCCAACAACAGAATGGTGTGGTCGTACCCCAACAACAGAATGGTGTGGTCGTACCCCAACAACAGAATGGTGTGGTCGTACCCCAACAACAGAATGGTGTGGTCGTACCCCAACAACAGAATGGTGTGGTCGTACCCCAACAACAGAATGGTGTGGTCGTACCCCAACAACAGAATGGTGTGGGCGTACCCCAACAACAGAATGGTGTGGGCGTACCCCAACAACAGAATGGTGTGGTCGTACCCCAACAACAGAATGGTGTGGTTGTACCCCAACAACAGAATGGTGTGGTCGTACCCCAACAACAGAATGGTGTGGGCGTACCCCAACAACAGAATGGTGTGGGCGTACCCCAAAAACAGAATGGTGTGGGCGTACCCCAACAACAGAATGGTGTGGGCGTACCCCAACAACTGGTATTGATGTGTCAGTACCTTGGTCCTCTGTGAGCCAGTCAGCCTGTTTATGGTGTTCTGAAGGTGGTATTGATGTGTCAGTACCTTGGTCCTCTGTGAGCCAGTCAGCCTGTTTATGGTGTTCTGAAGGTGGTATTGATGTGTCAGTACCTTGGGCATCTGTGAGCCAGTCAGCCTGTTTATGGTGTTCTGAAGGTGGTATTGATGTGTCAGTACCTTGGTCCTCTGTGAGCCAGTCAGCCTGTTTATGGTGTTCTGAAGGTGGTATTGATGTGTCAGTACCTTGGGCATCTGTGAGCCAGTCAGCCTGTTTATGGTGTTCTGAAGGTGGTATTGATGTGTCAGTACCTTGGTCCTCTGTGAGCCAGTCAGCCTGTTTATGGTGTTCTGAAGGTGGTATTGATGTGTCAGTACCTTGGTCCTCTGTGAGCCAGTCAGCCTGTTTATGGTGTTCTGAAGGTGGTATTGATGTGTCAGTACCTTGGTCCTCTGTGAGCCAGTCAGCCTGTTTATGGTGTTCTGAAGGTGGCATTGATGTGTCAGTACCTTGGTCCTCTGTGAGCCAGTCAGCCTGTTTATGGTGTTCTGAAGGTGGTATTGATGTGTCAGTACCTTGGGCATCTGTGAGCCAGTCAGCCTGTTTATGGTGTTCGGAAGCGATGGTTAGAGTGTTGAGGAAGACCAGGAAGATCACCAGCCAATAGAACACACTGGATTTGACCCCCGCTCGACACTTACGACGACACAGACGGTTCCACCGCCGTGAGTACCGACTGTAGGGAGGGAGAGAGAGAGAGAGAGAGCGAGAGAGGGAGAGGGAGAGGAGAGAAGGGGAGAAAGACAGACAGAGGGAAAGAGAGGGGGGAGAGAGAGGGAGAGAGAGAAGGGGAGAAAGACAGACAGAGGGAAAGAGAGGGGGGAGAGAGAGAGAGAGAGAGAAGGGGAGAAAGACAGACAGAGGGAAAGAGAGGGGGGAGAGAGAGAGGAGAGAAGGGGAGAAAGGAAGTGGAAGGGGAAAGATGGAGAAGAGAGGAAGAGGAGAGGTAGAGAGGAGGAAGAGAGGAGGAAGAGAGGAGGAAGAGAGGAGGAAGAGGAGAGGAAAAGGAAGAGGAGAGGAAGAGGAGAGGAAGAGGAGAGGAAGAAGAGAGGAAGGGAAGAGGAGAGGAAGAGGAGAGGAAGAGGAGAGGAAAAGGAAGAGGAGAGGAAGAGGAGAGGAAGAGGAGAGGAAGAAGAGAGGAAGGGAAGAGGAGAGGAAGAGGAGAGGAAGAGGAGAGGAAAAGGAAGAGGAGAGGAAGAGGAGAGGAAGAGGAGAGGAAGAGGAGGGAAGAGGAGAGGAAGAGGAGAGGAAGAGGAGAGCAAGAAAAGAGGAAGAGGAGAGGAAGAAGAGCAATATTTTCTCAGTTTCAGTAAGTGAACAAATGATCATGACATGCAGCAGTGCAGCAGGCTGGAGAACGTTGGACTGTGTCTTGAAACAGAGCAGGGAGTCAGTCTCTCAGGGGAGGGATGAGCAGTAGAAAGGAGAGGAGCTGTGAAGGGGACATTAGGCAGCGGTTCAACTAAGACCAACAGGTGGTTTAGAGCCCACTGTCTCCTGACATGATTCATAAGAGTCTGTAGAGCACTAATGTTACACCAGAGATAGATAACATAACAGCAATGGACAGAATAACACTGGTTACATCCCACATGGTACCCTATTCCCTATGTAGGGCACTACTTTTGACCAGGACCCATAAAAGTAGTGCACTATGTAGGGAATAGGGTGCCATTTGGGACACAGACACTGAAAACAATAACGGGCTATCTGAGAAGTGTCTGGCAAGGGACCAATAGGGACCTCACCTGGAAGATAAATAAATTGTCATTAATTCTACCATGCATTCTATTGGCTCCGCAACTTCAGCTTTTGGAATGAATCTTTATTCTGGAACCTTCCCTGATTGTGATTGTCATGGAAACTACAGGTACATGATTCTGTGTAGGCAAGTCATGGCACACATTGATAGAGGAACAAGGAACAAGGTGCACATCACATGGGACACAAAAATGTGTTAAACAAATCAAAATATATTTTAGATTTTAGATTCTTCAAAGTAGCCACCCTTTGCCTTGATGACAGCTTTGCACATTCTTGGCATTCTCTCAACCAGCTCCACCTGGAATGCATTTCCAACAGTCTTGAAGGAGTTCACACACATGCTGAGCACTTGTTGGCTGCTTTTCCTTCACTCTGAGGTCCAACTCATCACAAACCATCTCAATTGGGTTGAGGTCGGGTGATTGTGGAGGCCAGGTCATCTGATGCAGCACTCTATCACTCTCCATCTTGGTCAAATAGCCCCTACACAGCCTGGAGTTGTGTTGAGTCATTGTCCTGTTGAAAATAAAAGGACAGATTTCCACCAGTCTAATGTTCATTGCTCGTGTTTCTTGGCCCAAGCAGGTCTCTTCTTATTGGTGTCCTTTAGTAGTGGTTTCTTTGCAGAAATTTGACCATGAAGGCCTGATTCACACTGTCTCCTCTGAACAGTTGATGTTGTAATGTGTCTGTTACTTGAACTCTGTGAAGCATTTATTTGGGCTACAATTTCTGAGGCTGGTAACTGGGTCTTCCTTTCCTGTGGCGGTCCTTATTAGAGCCAGTTTCATCATAGTGCTTGATGGTTTTTGCGACTGCACTTGAAGAAACTTTCAAAGTACTTGACATTTTCCGTATTGACTGACCTTCATGTCTTAAAGTAATGATGGACTATCGTTTCTCTTTGCTTCTTTGAGCTGTTCTTGCCATAATATGGACTTGGTCCTTCACCAAATAGGGCTATCTTCTGCATACCACCCCTACCTTGTCACAACACAACTGATTGGCTCAAACGCATTAAGAAGGAAAGAAATTCCACAAATTAACTTTGACCAAGGCATACCTGTTGATGAAATGCATTCCAGGTGACTACCTCATGAAGCTGGTTGAGAGAATGCCAAGAGTGTGCAAAGCTGTCAAGGCAAAGGGTGGATACTTTGAAGAATCTCAAATATAAAATATATTTGGTTACTACATGATTCCATATGTGCTATTTCATAGTTTTGATGTCTTCACTATTATTCTACAATGTAGAAAATAGTAAAATAAAGAAAAACCCTTGAATGAGTAGGTGTATCCAAACTTTTGACTGGTACTGTACACCCACACGCACACTCACACACACATACAGGTCCATCCAGCAGCCAGAAGGGATGAAAGAAAGAGAGAAAGAGAGAGAGAGAGAGAGAGAGAGAGAGAGAGAGAGAGAGAAAGAAAGAGAGAAAGAGAGAAAGAGCGAAAGAGACAAAGAGAGAAAGAAAGAGAGAAAGAGAGAAAAAGGGAGAAAGGGAGAAAGGGAGAAAGGGAGAAAGGGAGAAAGGGAGAAAGGGAGAAATCAGCGATGTGATGACATCATATGTACTAACCTGAACTTGGATTTGGAGATTCTATTTCTGGAAGGAAAAACAGAATGGATTATACATACAGAACATACAACATAACGAAGCACAAGACAACATGACAACATGGACCACAGGTGTCTCAGGGACGAAAAGGGGAGGGGAGGAGAGGAGAGGTGAGAAAGAGGGAGGAGTGGAGAGGTGAGGAGATTTGAAAAGGAGGGAGAAGAGGTGAGAAGATGAGAGGAGGGCTTCATAGATTCCTTTCTATCTTGGTCTGGTCCTGGCTGGCAGATTCAGCTACTGTTGGTACCATCACCATATGTTACCAGATTCAGCTACTGTTGGTACCATCACCATATGTTACCAGATTCAGCTACTGTTGGTACTATATCACCATATGTTACCAGATTCAGCTACTGTTGGTACTATATCACTATATGTTACCAGATTCAGCTACTGTTGGTACTATATCACTATATGTTACCAGATTCAGCTACTGTTGGTACCATCACCATATGTTACCAGATTCAGCTACTGTTGGTACCATCACCATATGTTACCAGATTCAGCTACTGTTGGTACTATATCACCATATGTTACCAGATTCAGCTACTGTTGGTACTATCACCATATGTTACCAGATTCAGCTACTGTTGGTACTATATCACCATATGTTACCAGATTCAGCTACTGTTGGTACCACCACCATATGTTACCAGATTCAGCTACTGTTGGTACTATATCACAATATGTTACCAGATTCAGCTACTGTTGGTACCATCACCATATGTTAACCGATTCAGCTACTGTTGGTACCATCACCATATGTTACCAGATTCAGCTACTGTTGGTACCATCACCATATGTTACCAGATTCAGCTACTGTTGGTACCATCACCATATGTTACCAGATTCAGCTACTGTTGGTACCATCACCATATGTTACCAGATTCAGCTACTGTTGGTACTATATCACCATATGTTACCAGATTCAGCTACTGTTGGTACTATATCACCATATGTTACCAGATTCAGCTACTGTTGGTACCATCACCATATGTTACCAGATTCAGCTACTGTTGGTACTATATCACCATATGTTACCAGATTCAGCTACTGTTGGTACTATATCACCATATGTTACCAGATTCAGCTACTGTTGGTACCATCACCATATGTTACCAGATTCAGCTACTGTTGGTACCATCACCATATGTTACCAGATTCAGCTACTGTTGGTACCATCACCATATGTTACCAGATTCAGATACTGTTGGTACCATCACCATATGTTACCAGATTCAGCTACTGTTGGTACTATATCACCATATGTTACCAGATTCAGCTACTGTTGGTACCATCACCATATGTTACCAGATTCAGCTACTGTTGGTACCATCACCATATGTTACCAGATTCAGCTACTGTTGGTACCATATGTTACCAGATTCAGCTACTGTTGGTACTGTATCACCATATGTTACCAGATTCAGCTACTGTTGGTACCATCACCATATGTTACCAGATTCAGCTACTGTTGGTACTATATCACCATATGTTACCAGATTCAGCTACTGTTGGTACCATCACCATATGTTACCAGATTCAGCTACTGTTGGTACTATATCACCATATGTTACCAGATTCAGCTACTGTTGGTACCATCACCATATGTTACCAGATTCAGCTACTGTTGGTACCATCACCATATGTTACCAGATTCAGCTACTGTTGGTACCATCACCATATGTTACCAGATTCAGCTACTGTTGGTACCATAACCATATGTTACCAGATTCAGCTACTGTTGGTACCATCACTATATGTTACCAGATTCAGCTACTGTTGGTACCATCACCATATGTTACCAGATTCAGCTATTGTTGGTACCATCACTATATGTTACCAGATTCAGCTACTGTTGGTACCATCACCATATGTTACCAGATTCAGCTACTGTTGGTACTATATCACCATATGTTACCAGATTCAGCTACTGTTGGTACTATATCACCATATGTTACCAGATTCAGCTACTGTTGGTACCATCACCATATGTTACCAGATTCAGCTACTGTTGGTACCATCACCATATGTTACCAGATTCAGCTACTGTTGGTACTGTTGGTACCATCACCATATGTTACCAGATTCAGCTACTGTTGGTACCATCACCATATGTTACCAGATTCAGCTACTGTTGGTACTATCACCATATGTTACCAGATTCAGCAACTGTTGGTACCATCACCATATGTTACCAGATTCAGCTACTGTTGGTACCACCACTATATGTTACCAGATTCAGCTACTGTTGGTACCATCACCATATGTTACCAGATTCAGCTACTGTTGGTACTATATCACCATATGTTACCAGATTCAGCTACTGTTGGTACCACCACCATATGTTACCAGATTCAGCTACTGTTGGTACCATCACCATATGTTACCAGATTCAGCTACTGTTGGTACCATCACCATATGTTACCAGATTCAGCTACTGTTGGTACTATATCACCATATGTTACCAGATTCAGCTACTGTTGGTACCACCACCATATGTTACCAGATTCAGCTACTGTTGGTACCATCACCATATGTTACCAGATTCAGCTACTGTTGGTACTATATCACCATATGTTACCAGATTCAGCTACTGTTGGTACCATCACCATATGTTACCAGATTCAGCTACTGTTGGTACCATCACCATATGTTACCAGATTCAGCTACTGTTGGTACCATCACCATATGTTACCAGATTCAGCTACTGTTGGTACTGTTGGTACCATCACCATATGTTACCAGATTCAGCTACTGTTGGTACTATCACCATATGTTACCAGATTCAGCAACTGTTGGTACCATCACCATATGTTACCAGATTCAGCTACTGTTGGTACCATCACCATATGTTACCAGATTCAGCTACTGTTGGTACCATCACCATATGTTACCAGATTCAGCTACTGTTGGTACTATATCACCATATGTTACCAGATTCAGCTACTGTTGGTACCATCACCATATGTTACCAGATTCAGCTACTGTTGGTACTATATCACCATATGTTACCAGATTCAGCTACTGTTGGTACTATCTCCATATGTTACCAGATTCAGCTACTTTTGGTACTATATCACCATATGTTACCAGATTCAGCTACTGTTGGTACCATCACCATATGTTACCAGATTCAGCTACTGTTGGTACTATATCACCATATGTTACCAGATTCAGCTACTGTTGGTACTATATCACCATATGTTACCAGATTCAGCTACTGTTGGTACCATCACCATATGTTACCAGATTCAGCTACTGTTGGTACCATCACCATATGTTACCAGATTCAGCTACTGTTGGTACTATATCACCATATGTTACCAGATTCAGCTACTGTTGGTACCATCACCATATGTTACCAGATTCAGCTACTGTTGGTACTATCACCATATGTTACCAGATTCAGCTACTGTTGGTACTATATCACCATATGTTACCAGATTCAGCTACTGTTGGTACTATATCACCATATGTTACCAGATTCAGCTACTGTTGGTACTATATCACCATATGTTACCAGATTCAGCTACTGTTGGTACCATCACCATATGTTACCAGATTCAGCTACTGTTGGTACCACCACCATATGTTACCAGATTCAGCTACTGTTGGTACCATCACCATATGTTACCAGATTCAGCTACTGTTGGTACTATATCACCATATGTTACCAGATTCAGCTACTGTTGGTACCATCACCATATGTTACCAGATTCAGCTACTGTTGGTACCATCACCATATGTTACCAGATTCAGCTACTGTTGGTACCATCACCATATGTTACCAGATTCAGCTACTGTTGGTACTGTTGGTACCATCACCATATGTTACCAGATTCAGCTACTGTTGGTACTATCACCATATGTTACCAGATTCAGCAACTGTTGGTACCATCACCATATGTTACCAGATTCAGCTACTGTTGGTACCATCACCATATGTTACCAGATTCAGCTACTGTTGGTACCATCACCATATGTTACCAGATTCAGCTACTGTTGGTACTATATCACCATATGTTACCAGATTCAGCTACTGTTGGTACCATCACCATATGTTACCAGATTCAGCTACTGTTGGTACTATATCACCATATGTTACCAGATTCAGCTACTGTTGGTACTATCTCCATATGTTACCAGATTCAGCTACTGTTGGTACTATATCACCATATGTTACCAGATTCAGCTACTGTTGGTACCATCACCATATGTTACCAGATTCAGCTACTGTTGGTACTATATCACCATATGTTACCAGATTCAGCTACTGTTGGTACTATATCACCATATGTTACCAGATTCAGCTACTGTTGGTACCATCACCATATGTTACCAGATTCAGCTACTGTTGGTACCATCACCATATGTTACCAGATTCAGCTACTGTTGGTACTATATCACCATATGTTACCAGATTCAGCTACTGTTGGTACCATCACCATATGTTACCAGATTCAGCTACTGTTGGTACTATCACCATATGTTACCAGATTCAGCTACTGTTGGTACTATATCACCATATGTTACCAGATTCAGCTACTGTTGGTACTATATCACCATATGTTACCAGATTCAGCTACTGTTGGTACTATATCACCATATGTTACCAGATTCAGCTACTGTTGGTACCATCACCATATGTTACCAGATTCAGCTACTGTTGGTACCATCACCATATGTTACCAGATTCAGCTACTGTTGGTACCATCACCATATGTTACCAGATTCAGCTACTGTTGGTACCATCACTATATGTTACCAGATTCAGCTACTGTTGGTACTATCACCATATGTTACCAGATTCAGCTACTGTTGGTACCATCACCATATGTTACCAGATTCAGCTACTGTTGGTACTATCACCATATGTTACCAGATTCAGCTACTGTTGGTACCATCACAATATGTTACCAGATTCAGCTACTGTTGGTACCATCACCATATGTTACCAGATTCAGCTACTGTTGGTACCATCACCATATGTTACCAGATTCAGCTACTGTTGGTACCATCACCATATGTTACCAGATTCAGCTACTGTTGGTACCATCACCATATGTTACCAGATTCAGCTACTGTTGGTACTATCTCCATATGTTACCAGATTCAGCTACTGTTGGTACCATCACCATATGTTACCAGATTCAGCTACTGTTGGTACCATCACCATATGTTACCAGATTCAGCTACTGTTGGTACCATCACCATATGTTACCAGATTCAGCTACTGTTGGTACTATATCACCATATGTTACCAGATTCAGCTACTGTTGGTACCATCACCATATGTTACCAGATTCAGCTACTGTTGGTACCATCACCATATGTTACCAGATTCAGCTACTGTTGGTACTATATCACCATATGTTACCAGATTCAGCTACTGTTGGTACCATCACCATATGTTACCAGATTCAGCTACTGTTGGTACTATATCACCATATGTTACCAGATTCAGCTACTGTTGGTACTATCACCATATGTTACCAGATTCAGCTACTGTTGGTACCATCACCATATGTTACCAGATTCAGCTACTGTTGGTACTATCACCATATGTTACCAGATTCAGCTACTGTTGGTACCATCACCATATGTTACCAGATTCAGCTACTGTTGGTACCATCACCATATGTTACCAGATTCAGCTACTGTTGGTACTATATCACCATATGTTACCAGATTCAGCTACTGTTGGTACCATCACCATATGTTACCAGATTCAGCTACTGTTGGTACTATCACCATATGTTACCAGATTCAGCTACTGTTGGTACCACCACCATATGTTACCAGATTCAGCTACTGTTGGTACTATATCACCATATGTTACCAGATTCAGCTACTGTTGGTACCATCACCATATGTTACCAGATTCAGCTACTGTTGGTACTATATCACCATATGTTACCAGATTCAGCTACTGTTGGTACCATCACCATATGTTACCAGATTCAGCTACTGTTGGTACCATCACCATATGTTACCAGATTCAGCTACTGTTGGTACCACCACCATATGTTACCAGATTCAGCTACTGTTGGTACCATCACCATATGTTACCAGATTCAGCTACTGTTGGTACTATATCACCATATGTTACCAGATTCAGCTACTGTTGGTACCATCACCATATGTTACCAGATTCAGCTACTGTTGGTACCATCACCATATGTTACCAGATTCAGCTACTGTTGGTACCATCACCATATGTTACCAGATTCAGCTACTGTTGGTACCATCACCATATGTTACCAGATTCAGCTACTGTTGGTACCACCACTATATGTTACCAGATTCAGCTACTGTTGGTACTGTATCACCATATGTTACCAGATTCAGCTACTGTTGGTACTATATCACCATATGTTACCAGATTCAGCTACTGTTGGTACTATATCACCATATGTTACCAGATTCAGCTACTGTTGGTACCATCACCATATGTTACCAGATTCAGCTACTGTTGGTACTGTATCACCATATGTTACCAGAGATCCTGCTGGTGTGTTTGGCTCATATAGTTCACTACTATATGCAAGCGCTGGTCTAAAGTAGTGCACTATATAGGGAATAGGGCTCTGGTCTAAAGTAGTGCACTATATAGGGAATAGGGCTCTAGAGTAGTGCGCTATATAGGGAATAGGGCTCTAGAGTAGTGCACTATATAGGGAATAGGGCTCTACAGTAGTGTACTATATAGGGAATTGAGCTCTAGAGTAGTGCACTATATAGGGAATAGGGCTCTAGAGTAGTGCGCTATATAGGGAATAGGGCTCTAGAGTAGTGCACTATATATGGAATAGGGCTCTGGTCAACAGTAGTGCACTATATAGGGAATAGGGCTCTAGAGTAGTGCACTATATAGGGAATAGGGCTCTAGAGTAGTGCACTATATAGGGAATAGGGCTCTAGAGTAGTGCACTATATAGGGAATAGGGTGGCTTGGGCGTCATTTTAGACCAGCCTAGTTGTTTCTGTCTCAACAGCAATGCTAGTGTGTGTAATAACAGCGCTGCTGTGTTTTAGTGGGACTGGACAGTGTTCGGGATAGATTTAGCCATGTGTTCTAGCCTTGAGACAGATCCGTTGGCACCATCTCTGACTGTAACATAAACATGCTGAAGAGGCATTATGGGAATAGATATCCTCTACCAGGGCCATTGATGAACATTTGTGAAAGAGCATGTGTGTGTGAATGGTCCTACGGTCCTGGTGCACTGAACAGTATACACTCATCTAAACTACCCAGAGGCCTGCTAGCTGGACAGAGACAAGCATCACTTACTTTTTGCTGGCCAGGCTAGTGTGTGTGTGTGTGTGGGTGTGTGTGTATCCGCTTCCGTAAGTGCGTTTGTGTGTGTACCTGCTTCCGCGTGGCTGTGTGTTTGACAAAGCGGTAGTGCGGGGCCAGTCGGCCATTAGAGAGGTGCTGTCAGACACAGCCCATTACACCCCATTCATTTCCCCTGTCCCCCTTCAGCCCACCATCAAACCACTGGCCCCAGATCAGCCTTGACAGACACAGTGCCTATACAAACTGCACTGCAATGTTCGTGTCAACTGACCCAAGTTCAGAGGCTAACAGAACCAACCTAACCAGAACAAATGGTAGAAAAACAAGCTGTCAGGTGTAATATGAACTTCCCTCTCAGGATGTATCACAAACCTGTTGTCTTTTTAGACTCACTGTCCCAAATGGAACCATAAATGTCTAATAATCTAGTGCACTACATAGGTAATAGGGTGCCATTTGGGGTGAACACACCCTGCTACAGCTCATTCCTGGTAACACTGTCTGAGATCTGAGCCCTCCTACACCTCCTTCCTGGTAACACTGTGAGAGCTGAGCCCTCCTACACCTGCTTCCTAGTAACACTGTCTGAGAGCTGAGCCCTCCTACACCTGCTTCCTAGTAACACTGTGAGATCTGAGCCCTGCTACACCTGCTTCCTGGTAACACTGTCTGAGAGTTGAGCCCTCCTACACCTGCTTCCTGGTAACACTGTGAGAGCTGAGCCCTCCTACACCTGCTTCCTGGTAACACTGTTTGAGAGTTGAGCCCTCCTACACCTGCTTCCTGGTAACACTGTCTGAGAGTTGAGCCCTCCTACACCTGCTTCCTGGTAACACTGTGAGAGCGGAGCCCTCCTACACCTGCTTCCTGGTAACACTGTCTGAGAGTTGAGCCCTCCTACACCTGCTTCCTGGTAACACTGTCTGAGATCTGAGCCTTCCTACACCTGCTTCCTGGTAACACTGTGAGAGTTGAGCCCTCCTACACCTGCTTCCTAGTAACACTGTCTGAGAGTTGAGCCCTCCTACACCTGCTTCCTGGTAACACTGTCTGAGATCTGAGCCTTCCTACACCTGCTTCCTGGTAACACTGTGAGAGTTGAGCCCTCCTACACCTGCTTCCTAGTAACACTGTCTGAGAGTTGAGCCCTCCTACACCTGCTTCCTGGTAACACTGTGAGAGTTGAGCCCTCCTACACCTGCTTCTTTACAGGGATGTACAGTACATTGAGATGTTATTGACATTGAAGCTGTCTAACCCTGCGGCTTGTATACACAGTGACAAATGATCTGAGGCACAGAGTCAAGATGTGGAGTCTATGGTGTCTGACACTGATGGGTCTAGTCTACCTGCTGTGTGCTGTGTGTCTGAGCCTTGGGCCACAACAACAACAACAACGATGGTAGAATCAGATAGACAGTGAAAACAGAGAACGACATAGTGCCAGGACGATGGGTCTACAACATAGAAATAGAATCGATAGGGAGAAAATCTACCATCCGACCACAGAGCTCTAATGGTCTACTGTCTGTCTGATAACAGTCTGGGATAATAGTGTAGAAGTCTTGATTCCGTAGTCTTGGTCATTCTAATACTATGGGCAGCAGAAAATATGTATGATGTGTAGTTCACCTGAGTGTGTGTGTGTTTAAAAAAATAAAACATCTAAAGCACATTTTATTGGTCACACGTGCTTAGCAGATGTTAAAGCGAGTGGAGCGAAATGCTTCTAGATCCGACAGTGCAGCAATATCTAACATGTCATCTAGCAGTACTAGAAGCAAGGCAGCCCTCTCTATCGGCGCCATTTTACAATGTGTGTGTATGTGTTTGTACATGATTCAGTGCTTTCATGTGTGTGTGTGTGTGTCTGTGTGTGTGTGTGTGTGTGTGTGTGTGTGTGTGTGTGTGTGTGTGTGTGTGTGTGTGGTGTGTGTGTGTGTGTGTGTGTGTGTGTGTGTGTGTGTGTGTGTGTGTGTGTGTGTGTCTGTGTCTCCGTAAAGTGTGTGTGTCTCTGCAGTTGTTATGAATGAGAGAATGTGAAGAGCAGGGAAAGGGGAAATGAACCGCTCTAGTGTGGCCTTGAGTAAAAGTAGAAGAAGAAGAAGAAGAAAATGAAGAAGAAGAAAAACAAATTAAGAAAAAGAAGAAGAAAATGAAGAAGAAGAAAATGAAGAAGAAGAAAATGAAGAAGAAGAAGAAGATGAAGAAGAAGAAGAAAATGAAGAAGAAGAAAATGAAGAAGAAGAAAATGAAGAAGAAGAAGAAGATGAAGAAGAAGAAGAAAATGAAGAAGAAGAAGAAGAAAATGAAGAAGAAGAAAATGAAGAAGAAGAAGAAGAAGAAAATGAAGAAGAAGAAGAAGAAGAAAATGAAGAAGAAAATGAAGAAAATGAAGAAGAAGAAGAAAATGAAGAAGAAGAAGAAGAAGAATTAGGAGAGAGAGGCTTGAATAAAGGTGTGAATAGAGGCATGTGTGAATCATCCCTTCATCGCAGCTCCCGGAGGAGAGAAGAGGAGGAATACGCTTCAACAGCAACAAAGGAGAGAAAGGAGAGAAAGGAGAGAAAGGCAGAATAAAGAAAGGATAATCGTTGGAGAGGAAATGATAAATACCTTAGATCACTGAGAGAGGAGGAAAGAAAGAGTGATGTCAAAGTAAAGACAGGAGTTAGAATCTGCAGGTGAAGGAAACCTTTCATGTCAAAGTGAAGGGCAGGTGGAAAATCAACAAGAGAGTTGTGGAGAAAATCAATCATATGTTCCAAGGAGGAGAGGAGAGAAATAAGAGCTTTAAATAGCTGCAGGTGAGGCAGGAACAGTAAGGATGAGAGGGAGGGGGAGGCAGGGACAGGAAGGATGAGAGGGAGGGGGAGGCAGGGACAGGAAGGATGAGAGGGAGGGGGAGGCAGGGACAGGAAGGATGAGAGGGAGGGGGAGGCAGGGACAGGAAGGATGAGAGGGAGGGGGAGGCAGGGACAGGAAGGATGAGAGGGAGGGGGAGGCAGGGACAGGAAGGATGAGAGGGAGGGGGAGGCAGGGACAGGAAGGATGAGAGGGAGGGGGAGGCAGGGACAGGAAGGATGAGAGGGAGGGGGAGGGAGGGGGGGGAAGGGAAGGGAAAGGGAGGGGAGGAAGGGGGAGGGAGGGGGAGAAACGGTAAGGGACTGGGAGGAAGGGGAAGGAATTGTTAAGGGAGGGGGAGGAGGGCGAGGAAGGGTAAGGGTAAGGGAGGGGGAGGAAGGAGGTGGAAGGGTAAGGGAGGGCGAGTGCAGGTTTGAGGTAGGGTGAGTGTGGCTAAGGGAAAATGGGGGTTAGCTAATAGGTGAGACGGGAGACTGTAAGTGTAGAAAGGGTGAGGGTGGGTTGAGGTACTTACGCTAGCCGGGTACAGCAGGTCTCTCCCTCCATATCTCCTGCTGGAGTGGCGTCAGTATTCACTGACTCATTCTCACTGGCCGGCATGCTCACTGAGGAACACACGGACAGGTAGAGGGAAAGAAGGAAGGAGAAATGAACCAGGAGGAAGGACTGTTGACATGTCCCTCATCACAGACTGGTTATTACTGTTACCCTTCTCTATAACAGACTGGTTATTACTGTTACCCTTCTCTATCACAGACTGGTTATTACTGATACCCTTCTGTATCACAGACTGGTTATTACTGTTACCCTTCTCTATCACAGACTGGTTATTACTGTTACCCTTCTGTATCACAGACTGGTTATTACTGTTACCCTTCTGTATCACAGACTGGTTATTACTGTTACCCTTCTGTATCACAGACTGGTTATTACTGTTACCCTTCTGTATCACAGACTGGTTATTACTGTTACCCTTCTGTATCACAGACTGGTTATTACTGTTACCCTTCTGTATCACAGACTGGTTATTACTGTTACCCTTCTGTATCACAGACTGGTTATTACTGTTACCCTTCTGTATCACAGACTGGTTATTACTGTTACCCTTCTCTATCACAGACTGGTTATTACTGTTACCCTTCTGTATCACAGACTGGTTATTACTGTTACCCTTCTGCATCACAGACTGGTTATTACTGTTACCCTTCTCTATCACAGACTGGTTATTACTGTTACCCTTCTCTATCACAGACTGGTTATTACTGTTACCCTTCTCTATCACAGACTCGTTATTACTGTTACCCTTCTGTATCACAGACTGGTTATTACTGTTACCCTTCTGTATCACAGACTGGTTATTACTGTTACCCTTCTGTATCACAGACTGGTTATTACTGTTACCCTTCTGTATCACAGACTGGTTATTACTGTTACCCTTCTGTATCACAGACTGGTTATTACTGTTACCCTTCTCTATCACAGACTGGTTATTACTGTTACCCTTCTCTATCACAGACTGGTTATTACTGTTACCCTTCTCTATCACAGGCTGGTTATTACTGTTACCCTTCTGTATCACAGGCTGGTTATTACTGTTACCCTTCTCTATCACAGACTGGTTATTACTGTTACCCTTCTGTATCACAGGCTGGTTATTACTGTTACCCTTCTGTATCACAGACTGGTTATTACTGTTACCCTTCTGTATCACAGGCTGGTTATTACTGTTACCCTTCTCTATCACAGACTGGTTATTACTGTTACCCTTCTCTATAACAGACTGGTTATTACTGTTACCCTTCTCTATCACAGACTGGTTATTACTGTTACCCTTCTGTATCACAGACTGGTTATTACTGTTACCCTTCTCTATCACAGACTGGTTATTACTGTTACCCTTCTGTATCACAGACTGGTTATTACTGTTACCCTTCTGTATCACAGACTGGTTATTACTGTTACCCTTCTGTATCACAGACTGGTTATTACTGTTACCCTTCTGTATCACAGACTGGTTATTACTGTTACCCTTCTCTATCACAGACTGGTTATTACTGTTACCCTTCTCTATCACAGACTGGTTATTACTGTTACCCTTCTCTATCACAGACTGGTTATTACTGTTACCCTTCTCTATCACAGACTGGTTATTACTGTTACCCTTCTGTATCACAGACTGGTTATTACTGTTACCCTTCTGTATCACAGACTGGTTATTACTGTTACCCTTCTCTATCACAGACTGGTTATTACTGTTACCCTTCTGTATCACAGACTGGTTATTACTGTTACCCTTCTGTATCACAGACTGGTTATTACTGTTACCCTTCTGCATCACAGACTGGTTATTACTGTTACCCTTCTGTATCACAGACTGGTTATTACTGTTACCCTTCTCTATCACAGACTGGTTATTACTGTTACCCTTCTCTATAACAGACTGGTTATTACTGTTACCCTTCTGTATCACAGACTGGTTATTACTGTTACCCTTCTCTATCACAGACTGGTTATTACTGTTACCCTTCTGTATCACAGACTGGTTATTACTGTTACCCTTCTCTATCACAGACTGGTTATTACTGTTACCCTTCTCTATAACAGACTGGTTATTACTGTTACCCTTCTCTATCACAGACTGGTTATTACTGTTACCCTTCTCTATCACAGACTGGTTATTACTGTTACCCTTCTGTATCACAGACTGGTTATTACTGTTACCCTTCTGTATCACAGACTGGTTATTACTGTTACCCTTCTGTATCACAGACTGGTTATTACTGTTACCCTTCTCTATCACAGACTGGTTATTACTGTTACCCTTCTGTATCACAGACTGGTTATTACTGTTACCCTTCTCTATCACAGACTGGTTATTACTGTTACCCTTCTGTATCACAGACTGGTTATTACTGTTACCCTTCTGTATCACAGACTGGTTATTACTGTTACCCTTCTCTATCACAGACTGGTTATTACTGTTACCCTTCTGTATCACAGACTGGTTATTACTGTTACCCTTCTCTATCACAGGCTGGTTATTACTGTTACCCTTCTGTATCACAGACTGGTTATTACTGTTACCCTTCTCTATCACAGACTGGTTATTACTGTTACCCTTCTCTATCACAGACTGGTTATTACTGTTACCCTTCTCTATCACAGACTGGTTATTACTGTTACCCTTCTCTATCACAGACTGGTTATTACTGTTACCCTTCTGTATCACAGACTGGTTATTACTGTTACCCTTCTCTATCACAGACTGGTTATTACTGTTACCCTTCTGTATCACAGACTGGTTATTACTGTTACCCTTCTGTATCACAGACTGGTTATTACTGTTACCCTTCTCTATCACAGACTGGTTATTACTGTTACCCTTCTCTATCACAGACTGGTTATTACTGTTACCCTTCTCTATAACAGACTGGTTATTACTGTTATCCTTCTGTATCACAGACTGGTTATTACTGTTACCCTTCTGTATCACAGACTGGTTATTACTGTTACCCTTCTGTATCACAGACTGGTTATTACTGTTATCCTTCTGTATCACAGACTGGTTATAACTGTTACCCTTCTGTATCACAGACTGGTTATTACTGTTACCCTTCTGTATCACAGACTGGTTATTACTGTTACCCTTCTATATCACAGACTGGTTATTACTGTTACCCTTCTGTATCACAGACTGGTTATTACTGTTACCCTTCTCTATCACAGACTGGTTATTACTGTTACCCTTCTCTATCACAGACTGGTTATTACTGTTACCCTTCTGTATCACAGACTGGTTATTACTGTTACCCTTCTATATCACAGACTGGTTATTACTGTTACCCTTTTATTCTCTTTTGTTTTCTAGCTGGCTTCCTCCTGACCCCTCAGACAGACAGACATCCCTCTGGTAACAGAACTCCTAGTGGTAGAGTCCTGTAGGACAGTTTTAGGGACACTGATATAGGGGAGGTTTGGTTTTTAGTTCCCTAAAGCTTTGAGTTCCAGACTCCAGGATAAGTGAGGTTTTTAGTTCCCTAAAGCTTTGAGTTCCAGACTCCAGAAGAAGTGAGGTTTTTAGTTCCCTAAAGCTTTGCGCTCCAGACTCCAGAAGAAGTGAGGTTTTAAGTCCCGTAAAGCTTTGAGTTCCAGACTCTGGTAGAACTGAGCAGAAGAATTCAGGTAGAAATAGACAGACCAGTACAACAACAAAAATTAAAGAAAATATTTAAATAAATACAGAGAAAGTAATTGACAAAGAAAGAGAAGAAATCTATCAAATTACTGGGATAAGACAAATCATATTACAGTTTGTCCGAAGACACAACCATCAAACTCTCACAATGTTCCTCAACCAAACCAGATGAGACGGCCCGGTCAATGGGATCACTCTTTGAATTAGACAAATCAAATCATACCACTACTGACAACCAAAACCTGTAGAAAACCCATGTCTGGGATAGAGAAGCCTGGAGCTACCAGGGTCCCTCAGTAATACCCCATCTGATTGACACATCTCCTGGGGTAATGATAATGAAGAGGAGAGAGGGAGGGATGGATGGGTGGAGGGAGGGAGATATGTAGAGGGAGAGGAGGGAGAGTGAGAAGGGCAGGAGCGAGGGAGGGAGGGTGGGAGGGAGGGAGGACGAGAGGAAGGGAGAGAGGGAGGGTGAGAAGGGCAGGAGCGACGGAGGAAGGGAGGGCAGGAGGGAGGGAGGACGGGAGGAAGGGAGGGTGGGAGGGAGGGAGATATGTAGAGGGAGAGGAGGGAGAGTGAGAAGGGCAGGAGGAAGGGAGGGAGGGAGGACGGGAGGGAGGGAGGACGGGAGGACGGGAGGGAGGGATGGAGGGAGGGAGATATGTAGAGGGAGAGGAGGGAGAGTGAGAAAGGCTGGAGCGAGGGAGGGAGGGAGGGAGGGAGGGCGGGAGGGAGGGAGGGAGGACAGGAGGGAGGGAGGGCGGGAGGGAGGGAGGACGGGAGGAAGGCCCATATCAGAATCTCCTCTTATAGCCCTGTCACTCTTCATGTCCACTCTGGGGATTCTAGAATGAGGTCTGTGTTCACAGGAATAGCTGCCACTGCTTACAGGCAAAACGAGACAGGAAGTCTTCAGCTAAACTCAGCTAAATAACATGGAGAAACATTCTATTTCTCTATACTATTCCTCCTTTAAGCTCATACTGGAGCTCAACTATGCCCATTAAGAAAACCTTAGAGAGAATGAAGAAAATCAAAGAAAACATGAAACAAGCTAGACTAACTCTCTTGGGATCTCCTACACTCCCTAGCAAGAAAAAAAAATAATCATCTGAATTTAAAAAACAACAACCCTTAAGCCTAACATAACACTAAGCAAAGCATGACAGGCAACGATAAGCTTAAAGATCAGGGGCCAAAGCATATAACTGTAAGGATTGAGGCTGGTAGACGAGAAGCAGGTACAGGGAGTGAACATTTAATCAACAACAGCGTCTGGACATGAACACATAACAACATTAATGCTGACACAGGGAACAAACGGGGGAGCAGACAGTTATAGACGGGGCAATCAACAAAGGGAAGGAGTCCAGGTGGGTCCAATGAGCGCTGCTGCGCGTAATGATGGAGACAGATGTGCGTAATGAAGGGCCCTCGAGCGCCATAGAGGGAGAGCGGGAGCAGGCGTGACAATAACACCAACACTAAATATAGCCCAGCTCATTTCAGCTCAGCCCAGCCCATACAAACCCTGGAAGAACAAAGGACTAACCAATCACATGCAGCCTTGGAGCGTGGTCCCTGCAGCATGCTTTAGCCTCAGTTAGATACAGCAGCACCAATCAGCACATCCCAATCACTCTCCAATCATGTACCATTGTCAGTCCAAGCCTGTGCCATGAGTGGCCGCAAAACACACTGTCCCCCGTACCTCTGACGTCGCTGACTACATCCTGGCCTTTAAACAACATCCTATGATAAATATAGATTTATTTCAGATTTTCAAGTGATGGGTAAGTTACTGTGTAATGATGATTATCAAACTTAAATCATTATTGATCGTAGGGCTTCAGAAAGTCTAACTAGTTCCTCTCTTGGTCTAAGACCATTGTTCCCATTGATTATCTAACTAACTAGTGAATATTACTAGTGAATAGTCTAACTAACTAATTAATATTCCTAGTGAATAGTCTAACTAGTGAAAGTTCCCAGTGAATAGTCTAACTAACTAGTGAATATTACTAGTGAATAGTCTAACTAACTAGTGAAAGTTCCCAGTGAATAGTCTAACTAACTAGTGAATATTACTAGTGAATAGTCTAACTAACTAGTGAATATTACTAGTGAATAGTCTAACTAACTAATTAATATTCCTAGTGAATAGTTTAACTAACTAGTGAATATTACTAGTGAATAGTCTAACTAACTAGTGAATATTACTAGTGAATAGTCTAACTAACTAGTGAAAGTTCCCAGTGAATAGTCTAACTAACTAGTGAATATTACTAGTGAATAGTCTAACTAACTCATTAATATTCCTAGTGAATAGTTTAACTAACTAGTGAATATTACTAGTGAATAGTCCAACTAACTAATTAATATTCCTAGTGAATAGTCTAACTAACTAGTGAATATTACTAGTGAATAGTCTAACTAACTAGTGAATATTCCTAGTGAATAGTCTAACTAACTAATTAATATTACTAGTGAATAGTCTAACTAACTAATTACTATTGCTAGTGAATAGTTTAACTAACTAGTGAATATTACTAGTGAATAGTCTAACTAACTAATTAATATTACTAGTGAATAGTCTAACTAACTAGTGAATATTACTAGTGAATAGTCTAACTAACTAGTGAATATTACTAGTGAATAGTCTAACTAACTAATTACTATTGCTAGTGAATAGTTTAACTAACTAGTGAATATTACTAGTGAATAGTCTAACTAACTAATTAATATTCCCAGTGAATAGTCTAACTAACTAATTAATATTCCTAGTGAATAGTCTAACTAACTAGTGAATATTACTAGTGAATAGTCTAACTAACTAGTGAATATTACTAGTGAATAGTCTAACTAACTAGTGAATATTACTAGTGAATAGTCTAACTAACTAGTGAATATTACTAGTGAATAGTCTAACTAACTAGTGAATATTACTAGTGAATAGTCTAACTAACTAGTGAATATTACTAGTGAATAGTCTAACTAACTAATTAATATTACTAGTGAATAGTCTAACTACCTAATTAATATTACTAGTGAATAGTCTAACTAACTAGTGAATATTACTAGTGAATAGTCTAACTAACTAGTGAATATTACTAGTGAATAGTCTAACTAACTAGTGAATATTACTAGTGAATAGTCTAACTAACTAATTAATATTACTAGTGAATAGTCTAACTACCTAATTAATATTACTAGTGAATAGTCTAACTAGTGAATATTACTAGTGAATAGTCTAACTAACTAGTGAATATTACTAGTGAATAGTCTAACTAACTAGTGAATATTACTAGTGAATAGTCTAACTAACTAGTGAATATTACTAGTGAATAGTCTAACTAACTAGTGAATATTACTAGTGAATAGTCTAACTAACTAGTGAATATTACTAGTGAATAGTTTAACTAACTAGTGAATATTTCTAGTGAATAGTCTAACTAATTGATATTACTAGTGAATAGTCTAACTAACTAGTGAATATTACTAGTGAATAGTCTAACTAATTGATATTCCTAGTGAATAGTCTAACTAACTAGTGAATATTACTAGTGAATAGTCTAACTAACTAGTGAATATTACTAGTGAATAGTCTAACTAACTAGTGAATATTTCTAGTGAATAGTCTAACTAATTGATATTACTAGTGAATAGTCTAACTAACTAGTGAATATTACTAGTGAATAGTCTAACTAACTAGTGAATGTTACTAGTGAATAGTCTAACTAACTAGTGAATATTACTAGTGAATAGTCTAACTAACTAGTGAATATTACTAGTGAATAGTCTAACTAATTGATATTCCTAGTGAATAGTCTTAATAAACCACTATTCCTTCATATTCTTCCACCATTCTAGATATATATATATATATACGTATGTAATGTCGATGTTAATGTATTAAATATATGTAAATTGTAAAGTATTTTTGTCTGTAATGTATTTTCTGTCATGAGATGGACCCCAGGATGACTTGCTGTCACCATTGACATCGGCTAATGGGGATGATAATAAAATCATGACTCATTAATTCCCTTGGTTTAAAGAGATACTTTATCTACTTCCGTTCCTTTCCTGTCCGTGCTTCCACCTTGACATGTACCAGCCTGTCTCTCCTCACGTCTAAAACCAGTTTCTCTGAATAACAGAGGTCTGAGCTAACTCCCAGCCCTGGAGGACAGTCCTGTTAAACATAGAACTACTTCTGTCCAACACTGAACTAGTTCACCACGCTATTGTTCCTGTCTGCTGGCCGGATAGACTGAGAGAGAGAGGGGGGAGGAGGACAGGAGGGTGAGAAGGAGGGAGGGAAGGAGGGAGAGGGAGGGAGGAGCGAGAGGGGGGGAGGACAGGAGGGTGAGATGGAGGGAGGGAGGGTGAGTTGGGGGAGAGGGGGGAGAGAGGGGGGAGGAGGACAGGAGGGAGGGAGGGAGGACAGGAGGGTGAGATGGAGGGAGGGAGGGTGAGTTGGGGGGAGAGGGTGGAGAGAGAGAGGAGGGAGGGAGGGAAGGAAGGAAGGAAGGGGGGCAGGGAGGGAGAGGGAGGAGAGAGAGGGGGGAGGAGGACAGGAGGGAGGGAGGGCAGGGAGAGAGAGGGAGGGAGGGAGGAGAGAGAGAGGTGAGAGAAGGACAGGAGGGTGAGATGGAGGGAGGGAGGGTGAGATGGAGGGAGCGAGGGAGGGAGGGAGGGAGAGAAAGAAGGTGGAAGGGGGGGCCGAGAGAGAGAGCGACCGAGAGAGGGCATTGCTCTATCCAAGAGCTAGTCTATCCAATGAATTACTTTCAAAGCTTTTAAACTCTGCTCATGTTGGTGCTGAAACACATTGTAAAAACCCTGAGCCTAACATCATGGTTCACTAAATGACAGTGTCATAAAGGAGCTTTAAAGAAACATGAAAAACGCCATGGAAGAAAATGGTACAACATCCAGGTCAGACTCAGAGGGCAGGCAAGAGTTGACATCGCTCTTAGTTTAGAGCACAAATTCTGTCTTGCAAAATTCCTCATTTCAAGAAGAGGAGGACGTTCCAAACTAACATGCAGTTCATCCAGCAGGCAGGTTGAAGGTCATACAGGAAGAGTAGCTTCTGTCTACAAAAACAGGCTGTCCATGTTATAAAAAAATCATCCAAGAAAAATATCTGGAAGCGGATGAAACAAGAGCAACATGCAACAACATACGTAGGTAAACTCCAGATATTTCAAGCAGCTTTACAGCACTTGTCAAAAACCAAACTAAAACTTGTCAGATTATATTGTTTCATCCTACTAGTTATATTCAGAACATGAGGTTAACATGCAGACCGTCATCATTCAGAATATTCACCCAGAACGTGATCCAGGATTAGGGATTAAACAGTGGCAACAGAACTACAACTCAGAACTACAACTGGTCTAAAGTAGTGCTCTACATAGGGAATAGGGGCTCTGTGGACCCTGGTCTAAAGTAATGCACTACATAGGGAATAGGGGCTCTGTGGACCCCGGTCTAAAGTAATGCACTACATAGGGAATAGGGGCTCTGTGGACCCTGGTCTAAAGTAATGCACTACATAGGGAATAGGGTGCTATTTGGACCCTGGTCTAAAGTAGTGCACTACATAGGGAATAGGGGCTCTGTGGACCCTGGTCTAAAGTAATGCACTACATAGGGAATAGGGGCTCTGTGGACCCTGGTCTAAAGTAATGCACTACAGAGGGAATAGGGTGCTATTTGGGACACAGCCAGGAGATGTTTAGCCCTTCCTAAGGAGACAGAAGAGAGACGGATCACAGATCAGATCACTGCCCCACTAGCCTCATCAACTGGAGTAGAGAAGAGTTGTAGTTAAGAAGCATTGAAGACCAGTAGAGGACCGCAGGTGGATGAGGGAGGTAAGAGGCAGAGGGGGCCTTGCAGTCTGCTTGCAGGTTATACAGAGTTCAGTAGGTGGAGGTATAGTAGTGGACTCTGACATGCAGACGCACACGCCTTACGAAGGATAGCAGCGTTTGTCTTCACTGCTCCGCGGAGGAAGTGTAAACGGTGACTGTTACCTGGAAACAGAGAGTGACGGCTGAGAGCACGTGACACGTACGCTCATATTCAGTCACACACACTCACACACAGGCAGAATTACTCCCACAACGCAGTCTGCACACAGTCCAACACACTGTACATGTGTAGTCCAAGAGGCCACAGCTCATAGAGGACAAATCACACCACCAGCACTGCACACAATCCTTTCCCCACAGAAACAACTAAAGAACACGAGAGAGAGAGAGAGAGAGAGAGAGAGAGAGAGAGTGAGAGAGAGAGAGAGAGAGAGAGAGAGAGAGTCAGAGGCAGGAGACCTGTTAAATAAACTCTAAAGTCAATATTGAGGAGAGATGCAGTAATAGAACTATGATGTAATTCTAGTTCTGAGGGTGCAGTAATATCCAGCTCAGTTCAGTTCAAACCCCTTCTTCTGTTGAGTAGTCCTGGCACAGAGAGACACACAGCCACACAACACACACACTGACTGACTGACAACACACACAACACACACACACGTCACAAGGAACAGAAAGCCCGTCAACACAGGAGACAGGGCCATTGATGACACACCAACACAAAACTGGGAAACCAGAACACACACGGGATACACACACACACACACACACACACACACACACACACACACACACACACACACACACACACACACACACACACACACACCGAGGGAGGGGCAGGCATTTACCATGGGTCTCACTGGAGTGACTAAACCAAGCAAACTTCCCCTTCTTCTTGTCAAGCAAGTCGGCCAGGGTCACTCCTTCCTCAAACAAGATGGGAAGGTCATTCAGGGTATGCAGTCCACCCAGTGACAAAGATACACACACACACACACACACACACACACACACACACACACACACACACACACACACACACACACACACACACACACACATTAAACACACACAAACATGTTACACACACACACATACACATGGTACACCCACATATCACAAAAGACAACATACACACAAGGACTCAAACACAAAACAGTAAATACACACCTGGTTCTGCAGGTCTTAAAATTGAGAATACACAGTCATTGGCATAGTACATTTCATCCCCGTAACACAAACACACACACACACACACACACACACACACACAGTACAAGCACGTACATTCAGATCAGAGGAATCCATTATCTGGGAGAAAAGGTTCTGGGAAATCAAACAGTGACTGTCCTCAAAGCTTTAACTATACAGCCTCCAGTCTAACATCAATATATAACAATAACTATACAGCCTCCAGTCTAACATCAATATATAACAATAACTATACAGCCTCCAGTCTAACATCAATATATAACTATAATTATACAGCCTCCAGTCTAAAATCAATATATAACTATAATTATACAGCCTCCAGTCTAATATCAATATATAACTATAACTATACAGCCTCCAGTCTAAAATCAATCTGTCACTATAACTATACAGCCTCCAGTCTAACATCAATATATAACTATAACTATACAGCCTCCAGTCTAAAATCAATCTGTCACTATAACTATACAGCCTCCAGTCTAAAATCAATCTGTCACTATAATTATACAGCCTCCAGTCTAACATCAATATATAACTATAATTATACAGCCTCCAGTCTAATATCAATATATAACTATAATTATACAGCCTCCAGTCTAACATCAATATATAACTAATTATACAGCCTCCAGTCTAACATCAATATATAACTATAACTATACAGCCTCCAGTCTAATATCAATATATAACTATAACTATACAGCCTCCAGTCTAGCATCAATATATAACTATAATTGTACAGACTCCAGTCTAATATCAATATATAACTATAATTATACAGCCTCCAGTCTAACATCAATCTGTCACTATAACTATACAGCCTCCAGTCTAACATCAATATATAATTATAATTATACAGCCTCCAGTCTAAAATCAATATATAACTATAACTATACAGCCTCCAGTCTAACATCAATCTGTCACTATAACTATACAGCCTCCAGTCTAACATCAATCTGTCACTATAACTATACAGCCTCCAGTCTAACATCAATCTGTCACTATAACTATACAGCCTCCAGTCTAACATCAATATATAACTATAATTATACAGCCTCCAGTCTAACATCAATATATACCTATAATTATACAGCCTCCAGTCTAACATCAATATATAACTATAATTATACAGCCTCCAGTCTAACATCAATATATAACTATAATTATACAGCCTCCAGTCTAACATCAACCTGTCACTATAATTATACAGCCTCCAATCTAACATCAATCTGTCACTATAACTATACAGCCTCCAGTCTAACATCAATATATAACTATAATTATACAGCCTCCAGTCTAACATCAATATATAACTATAATTATACAGCCTCCAGTCTAGCATCAATATATAACTATAATTATACAGCCTCCAGTCTAACATCAATATATAACTATAACTATACAGCCTCCAGTCTAACATCAATATATAACTATAATTATACAGCCTCCAGTCTAAAATCAATCTGTCACTATAATTATACAGCCTCCAGTCTAACATCAAACTGTAACTATAATTATACAGCCTCCAGTCTAACATCAATATATAACTATAATTATACAGCCTCCAGTCTAATATCAATATATAACTATAATTATACAGCCCCCTGTCTAATATCAATATATAACTATAATTATACAGCCTCCAGTCTAACATCAATATACAACTATAACTATACAGCCTCCAGTCTAAAATCAATCTGTCACTATAATTATACAGCCTCCAGTCTAACATCAAACTGTAACTATAATTATACAGCCTCCAGTCTAACATCAATATATAACTATAATTATACAGCCTCCAGTCTAACATCAATATATAACTATAATTATACAGCCTCCAGTCTAACATCAATATACAACTATAACTATACAGCCTCCAGTCTGAAATCATTCTGTCACTATAATTATACAGCCTCCAGTTTAACATCAATCTGACACTATAACTATACAGCCTCCAGTCTAACATCAATCTGACACTATAACTATACAGCCTCCAGTCTAACATCAATATATAACTATAATTATACAGCCTCCAGTCTAACATCAATCTGTCACTATAATTATACAGCCTCCAGTCTAATATCAATATATAACTATAATTATACAGCCTCCAGTCTAACATCAATATATAACTATAATTAATCAGCCTCCAGTCTAACATCAATATATAACTATAACTATACTGCCTCCAGTCTAAAATCAATATATAACTATAATTATACAGCCTCCAGTCTACAATCAATATATAACTATAATTATACAGCCTCCAGTCTAACATCAATATATAACTATAATTATACAGCCTCCAGTCTAACATCAATATATAACTATAACTATACTGCCTCCAGTCTAAAATCAATATATAACTATAATTATGTAGCCTCCAGTCTAACATCAATATATAACTAAAACCATACAGTCTCCAGTCTAAAATCAATATATAACTATAATTATACAGCCTCCAGTCTAAAATCAATCTGTCACTATAACTATACAGCCTCCAGTCTAATATCAATATATAACTATAATTATACAGCCTCCAGTCTAACATCAATATATAACTATAATTAATCAGCCTCCAGTCTAAAATCAATATATATCTATAATTATACAGCCTCCAGTCTAACATCAATATATAACTATAATTATACAGCCTCCAGTCTAACATCAATCTGTCACTATAATATACAGCCTCCAGTCTAACATCAATATATAACTATAATTATACAGCCTCCAGTCTAAAATCAATATATAACTATAATTATACAGCCTCCAGTCTAACATCAATCTGACACTATAATTATACAGCCTCCAGTCTAACATCAATCTGTCACTATAATATACAGCCTCCAGTCTAAAATCAATATATAACTATAATTATACAGCCTCCAGTCTAACATCAATCTGACACTATAATTATACATTCTCCAGTCTAACATCAATCTGTCACTATAATATACAGCCTCCAGTCTAAAATCAATATATAACTATAATTATACAGCCTCCAGTCTAACATCAATATATAACTATAATTATACAGCCTCCAGTCTAAAATCAATATATAACTATAATTATACAGCCTCCAGTCTAACATCAATATATAACTATAACTATACAGCCTCCAGTCTAAAATCAATATATAACTATAATTATACAGCCTCCAGTCTAACATCAATATATAACTATAATTATACAGCCTCCAGTCTAACATCAATATATAACTATATTATACAGCCTCCAGTCTAACATCAATATATAACTATAATTATACAGCCTCCAGTCTAACATCAATATATAACTATAACTATACAGCCTCCAGTCTAATATCAATATATAACTATAACTATACAGCCTCCAGTCTAAAATCAATATATAACTATAACTATACAGCCTCCAGTCTAAAATCAATATATAACTATAACTATACAGCCTCCAGTCTAACATCAATATATAACTATAACTATACAGCCTCCAGTCTAACATCAATATATAACTATAATTATACAGCCTCCAGTCTAATATCAATATATAACTATAATTATAAAGCCTCCAGTCTAACATCAATCTGTCACTATAATTATACAGCCTCCAGTCTAACATCAATCTGTCACTATAATTATACAGCCTCCAGTCTAATATCAATATATAACTATAATTATACAGACTCCAGTCTAACATCAATATATAACTATAATTATACAGCCTCCAGTCTAAAATCAATACATAACTATAATTATACAGCCTCCAGTCTAACATCAATATATAACTATAACTATACAGCCTCCAGTCTAAAATCAATACATAACTATAATTATACAGCCTCCAGTCTAAAATCAATCTGTCACTTTAACTATACAGCCTCCAGTCTAAAATCAATATATAACTATAATTATACAGCCTCTAGTCTAACATCAATCTGTCACTATAACTATACAGCCTCCAGTCTAACATCAATATATAACTATAATTATACAGTCTCCAGTCTAATATCAATATATAACTATAATTATACAGCCTCCAGTCTAATATCAATATATAACTACAACTATACAGCCTCCAGTCTAAAATCAATCTGTCACTATAACTATACAGCCTCCAGTCTAACATCAATATATAACTATAACTATACAGCCTCCAGTCTAACATCAATATATAACTATAATTATACAGCCTCCAGTCTAACATCAATATATAACTATAACTATACAGCCTCCAGTCTAAAATCAATACATAACTATAATTATACAGCCTCCAGTCTAAAATCAATCTGTCACTTTAACTATACAGCCTCCAGTCTAACATCAATCTGTCACTATAATATACAGCCTCCAGTCTAAAATCAATATATAACTATAATTATACAGCCTCCAGTCTAACATCAATATATAACTATAATTATACAGCCTCCAGTCTAAAATCAATATATAACTATAATTATACAGCCTCCAGTCTAACATCAATATATAACTATAACTATACAGCCTCCAGTCTAAAATCAATATATAACTATAATTATACAGCCTCCAGTCTAACATCAATATATAACTATAATTATACAGCCTCCAGTCTAACATCAATATATAACTATAATTATACAGCCTCCAGTCTAACATCAATATATAACTATAATTATACAGCCTCCAGTCTAACATCAATATATAACTATAACTATACAGCCTCCAGTCTAATATCAATATATAACTATAACTATACAGCCTCCAGTCTAAAATCAATATATAACTATAACTATACAGCCTCCAGTCTAAAATCAATATATAACTATAACTATACAGCCTCCAGTCTAACATCAATATATAACTATAACTATACAGCCTCCAGTCTAACATCAATATATAACTATAATTATACAGCCTCCAGTCTAATATCAATATATAACTATAATTATAAAGCCTCCAGTCTAACATCAATCTGTCACTATAATTATACAGCCTCCAGTCTAACATCAATCTGTCACTATAATTATACAGCCTCCAGTCTAATATCAATATATAACTATAATTATACAGACTCCAGTCTAACATCAATATATAACTATAATTATACAGCCTCCAGTCTAAAATCAATACATAACTATAATTATACAGCCTCCAGTCTAACATCAATATATAACTATAACTATACAGCCTCCAGTCTAAATCAATACATAACTATAATTATACAGCCTCCAGTCTAAAATCAATCTGTCACTTTAACTATACAGCCTCCAGTCTAAAATCAATATATAACTATAATTATACAGCCTCTAGTCTAACATCAATCTGTCACTATAACTATACAGCCTCCAGTCTAACATCAATATATAACTATAATTATACAGTCTCCAGTCTAATATCAATATATAACTATAATTATACAGCCTCCAGTCTAATATCAATATATAACTACAACTATACAGCCTCCAGTCTAAAATCAATCTGTCACTATAACTATACAGCCTCCAGTCTAACATCAATATATAACTATAACTATACAGCCTCCAGTCTAACATCAATATATAACTATAATTATACAGCCTCCAGTCTAACATCAATATATAACTATAACTATACAGCCTCCAGTCTAAAATCAATACATAACTATAATTATACAGCCTCCAGTCTAAAATCAATCTGTCACTTTAACTATACAGCCTCCAGTCTAAAATCAATATATAACTATAATTATACAGCCTCTAGTCTAACATCAATCTGTCACTATAACTATACAGCCTCCAGTCTAACATCAATATATAACTATAATTATACAGTCTCCAGTCTAATATCAATATATAACTATAATTATACAGCCTCCAGTCTAATATCAATATATAACTACAACTATACAGCCTCCAGTCTAAAATCAATCTGTCACTACAACTATACAGCCTCCAGTCTAAAATCAATCTGTAACTGTAATTATACAGCCTCCAGTCTAACATAAATATATAACTATAATTATACAGCCTCCAGTCTAACATCAATATATAACTATAATTATACAGCCTCCAGTCTAATATCAATATATAACTATAATTATACAGCCTCCAGTCTAAAATCAATCTGTCACTATAACTATACAGCCTCCAGTCTAACATCAATATATAACTATAACTATACAGCCTCCAGTCTAACATCAATATATAACTATATATATTGATCGGGAATCCCATAGGGCGGCACACAATGGGCCACACTCCGTCAGGGTTACAGGAGGGTTTGGTCGGGGGGGCTTTACTTGGCTCATCACGCTCTAGCGACTCCTTGTGGCGGGCTGGGTGCCTGCAGGCTTACTGCGTCAACAGTTGAACGGTGTTTCCTCTGATACATTGGTGCGGCTGACTTCCGGGTTAAGTGGGCGAGTGTTAAGAAGCACGGTTTGGCGGGTCATGTTTCAGAGGACGCATGACTCCACCTTTGTCTCACGAGGCCATTGGGGAGGTGCAGCGATGAGACAAGAGAAAAACAAAAATACAAAAAAAATTAACCATATGTTTCCATGCCAATCAAGCCCCTTGAATTGAAATTGAATTGACAGAGACCTAGAGACAGAGAGAGACAGACAGAGAGAGAGAGTCAGAGAGAGAGTCAGAGAGAGAGACAGCGACAGAGAGAGAGAGCGAGAGAGACCGATAGAGTCAGAGAGAGAGTCAGAGAGAGAGACAGAGAGATAGAGAGAGAGACAGCGACAGCGAGAGAGAGACCGACAGAGAGAGACAGACAGAGAGAGACAGACAGAGAGAGAGAGACAGAGAGACCGATAGAGAGAGCGACAGAGAGATAGAGAGACAGAGAGACAGACAGCGAGAGAGACAGAGAGACAGACAGCGAGAGAGACAGCGACAGAGAGAGGATACAGTCCTGCCTCTAGATGGCACTGTTGCTCAGAGCTCTGTCTGTCATAGATTTGGTCCTTCATCCCCCATCATAATTTTGCCCTCCCTACTCTTCTCCATACACCATGACACAAGCCCAATTGTTGTTTTTATGCTACAATAACTGTTTTAGTAGATGACCAAATGTACATTGATCAGTATGTGATCTCCTGAGCATGAGGCATAAACAACACTAAAAACTGTCTCTCTAATTCTCTACTAAAAACACGTCTGTCTGGGGGCAAAATAACCAGTCTGTCAATCAATCAATCCACTTCCGTCTCTATCTATCCTCGACAACTGTGGGACAGAAATAAAGTATCTGGCTCATCTCGTTTTTTCATTTTCTTTACCCTCTCCCTCTCCCTCTCTCTCTCTCTCTCTCTTGGTCTCCTGATTGCAGAGTGGTATTAAATAGCCTATCTGTCTCACTTCGCTGTATCTTCATTTAGCTACTGTGAGTAAGCCTGGTGCCCCGTCTCTCAGTCCCTCAGCATCAGTCTATCACACCAGGCTTGGCTGACTTCCTACAACCATGAGACCTGCTGAAGGATATTGCAAACATTGTTTAGTAGAAGTGCAGGAATTAAAGCTAAAGTTTAACCCAAGTCATCTGCTCACCACAAGACTGTGTCAGCCTGCTGAGCTAAAGCCTCGAGGGATAAGGCCTTTTATCTCCCTCCTGTCCTCATCTCTACTACTGATCTGTAGGAGTGACCTGTGATGCTGCCTGTCAGCCAGTGTGTGTGTGTTTTGTGAGTGTGTGTGTGTGTGTGTTTGTGTGTGTTTTGTGAGTGTGTGTGTGTGTGTGTGTCTGTGTGTGTGTGTTTTTGTGTTTGTGTGTTCCCATCTGAGCTCTGACAACAGGACAGCCCAGGACACAGTAGACCCCTGAGGACTCAGGATCTCAAAGGCCACGGTGCTAAAATAAGCCTGGGGAACAACAACAACATACTACACTGGACAGCAGCTGATCATATATCTGTCTGGCAGTTTCTGTGTGTTATGTCCAGTTTCTGTGTGTTATGTCTAGTCCCCAGTCTCTATGTGATACGTCCAGTTTCTGTGTGTTATGTCTAGTCTCTGTGTGTTATGTCTAGTCTCCAGTCTCTGTGTGTTATGTCCAGTCTCCAGTCTCTGTGTGTTATGTCCAGTCTCCAGTCTCTGTGTGTTATGTCTAGTCTCCAGTCTCTGTGTGTTATGTCTAGTCTCTGTGTGTTATGTCTAGTCTCCAGTCTCTGTGTGTTATGTCCAGTCTCCAGTCTCTGTGTGTTATGTCTAGTCTCCAGTCTCTGTGTGTTATGTCTAGTCTCTGTGTGTTATGTCTAGTCTCTGTGTGTTTTGTCTAGTCTCTGTGTGTTATGTCTAGTCTCCAGTCTCTGTGTGTTATGTCTAGTCTCCAGTCTCTGTGTGTTATGTCTAGTCTCCAGTCTCTGTGTGTTATGTCCAGTCTCCAGTCTCTGTGTGTTATGTCCAGTCTCCAGTCTCTGTGTGTTATGTTTTGTCTAGTCTCCAGTCTCTGTGTGTTATGTCCAGTCTCCAGTCTCTGTGTGTTATGTCTAGTCTCCAGTCTCTGTGTGTTATGTCTAGTCTCTGTGTGTTATGTCTAGTCTCTGTGTGTTATGTCTAGTCTCCAGTCTCTGTGTGTTATGTCTAGTCTCCAGTCTCTGTGTGTTATGTCCAGTCTCCAGTCTCTGTGTGTTATGTCTAGTCTCTGTGTGTTATGTCTAGTCTCCAGTCTCTGTGTGTTATGTCTAGTCTCCAGTCTCTGTGTGTTATGTCCAGTCTCCAGTCTCTGTGTGTTATGTCTAGTCTCCAGTCTCTGTGTGTTATGTCCAGTCTCCAGTCTCTGTGTGTTATGTCTAGTCTCCAGTCTCTGTGTGTTATGTCTAGTCTCCAGTCTCTGTGTGTTATGTCCAGTCTCTGTGTGTTATGTCTAGTCTCTGTGTGTTATGTCCAGTCTCCAGTCTCTGTGTGTTATGTCTAGTCTCCAGTCTCTGTGTGTTATGTCTAGTCTCCAGTCTCTGTGTGTTATGTCTAGTCTCCAGTCTCTGTGTGTTATGTCCAGTCTCTGTGTGTTATGTCTAGTCTCTGTGTGTTATGTCTAGTCTCCAGTCTCTGTGTGTTATGTCTAGTCTCCAGTCTCTGTGTGTTATGTCTAGTCTCCAGTCTCTGTGTGTTATGTCTAGTCTCTGTGTGTTATGTCCAGTCTCCAGTCTCTGTGTGTTATGTCTAGTCTCCAATCTCTGTGTGTTATGTCTAGTCTCCAGTCTCTGTGTGTTATGTCCAGTCTCCAGTCTCTGTGTGTTATGTCCAGTCTCTGTGTGTTATGTCTAGTCTCTGTGTGTTATGTCTAGTCTCTGTGTGTTATGTCTAGTCTCTGTGTGTTATGTCTAGTCTCCAGTCTCTGTGTGTTATGTCCAGTCTCCAGTCTCTGTGTGTTATGTCTAGTCTCTGTGTGTTATGTCTAGTCTCTGTGTGTTATGTCCAGTCTCCAGTCTCTGTGTGTTAAGTCCAGTCTCTGTGTGTTATGTCTAGTCTCCAGTCTCTGTGTGTTATGTCTAGTCTCCAGTCTCTGTGTGTTATGTCTAGTCTCCAGTCTCTGTGTGTTATGTCTAGTCTCTGTGTGTTATGTCTAGTCTCTGTGTGTTATGTCCAGTCTCTAGTCTCTGTGTGGTATGTCTAGTCTCTGTGTGTTATGTCCAGTCTCCAGTCTCTGTGTGTTAAGTCCAGTCTCTGTGTGTTATGTCTAGTCTCTGTGTGTTATGTCTAGTCTCCAGTCTCTGTGTGTTATGTCTAGTCTCCAGTCTCTGTGTGTTATGTCTAGTCTCCAGTCTCTGTGTGTTATGTCCAGTCTCCAGTCTCTGTGTGTTATGTCTAGTCTCCAGTCTCTGTGTGTTATGTCTAGTCTCCAGTCTCTGTGTGTTATGTCTAGTCTCCAGTCTCTGTGTGTTATGTCTAGTCTCCAGTCTCTGTGTGTTATGTCTAGTCTCCAGTCTCTGTGTGTTATGTCCAGTCTCCAGTTTCTGTGTGTTATGTCTAGTCTCTGTGTGTTATGTCCAGTCTCCAGTCTCTGTGTGTTATGTCTTGTCTCTGTGTGTTATGTCTAGTCTCCAGTCTCTGTGTGTTATGTCTAGTCTCTGTGTGTTATGTCTAGTCTCTGTGTGTTATGTCTAGTCTCTGTGTGTTATGTCTAGTCTCTGTGTGTTATGTCCAGTCTCTAGTCTCTGTGTGTTATGTTTAGTCTCTGTGTGTTATGTCCAGTCTCCAGTCTCTGTGTGTTATGTCCAGTCTCCAGTCTCTGTGTGTTATGTCTAGTCTCTGTGTGTTATGTCCAGTCTCCAGTCTCTGTGTGTTATGTCTAGTCTCTGTGTGTTATGTCTAGTCTCCAGTCTCTGTGTGTTATGTCTAGTCTCCAGTCTCTGTGTGTTATGTCTAGTCTCCAGTCTCTGTGTGTTATGTCTAGTCTCCAGTCTCTGTGTGTTATGTCCAGTCTCCAGTCTCTGTGTGTTATGTCCAGTCTCTGTGTGTTATGTCCAGTCTCTGTGTGTTATGTCTAGTCTCCAGTCTCTGTGTGTTATGTCCAGTCTCCACTTTCTGTGTGTTATGTCTAGTCTCTGTGTGTTATGTCTAGTCTCCAGTCTCTGTGTGTTATGTCCAGTCTCCAGTCTCTGTGTGTTATGTCCAGTCTCTGTGTGTTATGTCTAGTCTCCAGTCTCTGTGTGTTATGTCTAGTCTCCAGTCTCTGTGTGTTATGTCCAGTCTCCAGTCTCTGTGTGTTATGTCCAGTCTCTGTGTGTTATGTCCAGTCTCTGTGTGTTATGTCTAGTCTCCAGTCTCTGTGTGTTATGTCCAGTCTCCAGTCTCTGTGTGTTATGTCTAGTCTCTGTGTGTTATGTCTAGTCTCCAGTCTCTGTGTGTTATGTCCAGTCTCCAGTCTCTGTGTGTTATGTCCAGTCTCTGTGTGTTATGTCTAGTCTCCAGTCTCTGTGTGTTATGTCCAGTCTCCAGTCTCTGTGTGTTATGTCTAGTCTCCAGTCTCTGTGTGTTATGTCCAGATCCTCCAGTCTCTGTGTGTTATGTCCAGTCTCCAGTCTCTGTGTGTTATGTCCAGTCTCTGTGTGTTATGTCTAGTCTCCAGTCTCTGTGTGTTATGTCTAGTCTCCAGTCTCTGTGTGTTATGTCTAGTCTCCAGTCTCTGTGTGTTATGTCTAGTCTCCAGTCTCTGTGTGTTATGTCCAGTCTCCAGTTTCTGTGTGTTATGTCTAGTCTCTGTGTGTTATGTCCAGTCTCCAGTCTCTGTGTGTTATGTCTTGTCTCTGTGTGTTATGTCTAGTCTCTGTGTGTTATGTCTAGTCTCCAGTCTCTGTGTGTTATGTCTAGTCTCTGTGTGTTATGTCTAGTCTCTGTGTGTTATGTCTAGTCTCTGTGTGTTATGTCCAGTCTCTAGTCTCTGTGTGTTATGTTTAGTCTCTGTGTGTTATGTCCAGTCTCCAGTCTCTGTGTGTTATGTCCAGTCTCCAGTCTCTGTGTGTTATGTCTAGTCTCTGTGTGTTATGTCCAGTCTCCAGTCTCTGTGTGTTATGTCTAGTCTCTGTGTGTTATGTCTAGTCTCCAGTCTCTGTGTGTTATGTCTAGTCTCCAGTCTCTGTGTGTTATGTCTAGTCTCCAGTCTCTGTGTGTATGTCCAGTCTCCAGTCTCTGTTGTGTTAGTCCAGTCCTCCAGTCTCTGTGTGTTATGTCCAGTCTCTGTGTGTTATGTCCAGTCTCTGTGTGTGATGTCTAGTCTCCATCTCTGTGTGTTATGTCCAGTCTCCACTTTCTGTGTGTTTATGTCTAGTCTCTGGGTGTTATGTCGTAGTCTCCAGTCTCTGTGTGTTATGTCCAGTCTCCAGTCTCTGTGTGTTATGTCCAGTCTCTGTGTGTTATGTTCTAGTCTCCAGTCTCTGTGTGTTATGTCTAGTCTCCAGTCTCTGTGGTGTATGTCCAGTCCTCCAGTCTCTGTGTGTTATGTCCAGTCTCTGTGTGTTATGTCCAGTCTCTGTGTGTTATGTCTAGTCTCCAGTCTCTGTGTGTTATGTCCAGTCTCCAGTCTCTGTGTGTTATGTCTAGTCTCTGTGTGTTATGTCTAGTCTCCAGTCTCTGTGTGTTATGTCCAGTCTCCAGTCTCTGTGTGTTATGTCCAGTCTCTGTGTGTTATGTCTAGTCTCCAGTCTCTGTGTGTTATGTCCAGTCTCCAGTCTCTGTGTGTTATGTCTAGTCTCCAGTCTCTGTGTGTTATGTCCAGTCTCCAGTCTCTGTGTGTTATGTCCAGTCTCCAGTCTCTGTGTGTTATGTCCAGTCTCTGTGTGTTATGTCTAGTCTCCAGTCTCTGTGTGTTATGTCTAGTCTCCAGTCTCTGTGTGTTATGTCTAGTCTCCAGTCTCTGTGTGTTATGTCTAGTCTCCAGTCTCTGTGTGTTATGTCTAGTCTCCAGTCTCTGTGTGTTATGTCTAGTCTCCAGTCTCTGTGTGTTATGTCTAGTCTCTGTGTGTTATGTCCAGTCTCCAGTCTCTGTGTGTTATGTCTAGTCTCCAGTCTCTGTGTGTTATGTCTAGTCTCCAGTCTCTGTGTGTTATGTCCAGTCTCCAGTCTCTGTGTGTTATGTCTAGTCTCTGTGTGTTATGTCCAGTCTCCAGTCTCTGTGTGTTATGTCTAGTCTCCAGTATCTGTGTGTTATGTCCAGTCTCCAGTCTCTGTGTGTTATGTCCAGTCTCCAGTCTCTGTGTGTTATGTCCAGTCTCCAGTCTCTGTGTGTTATGTCCAGTCTCCAGTCTCTGTGTGTTATGTCTAGTCTCCAGTCTCTGTGTGTTATGTCCAGTCTCCACTTTCTGTGTGTTATGTCTAGTCTCTGTGTGTTATGTCTAGTCTCCAGTCTCTGTGTGTTATGTCCAGTCTCCAGTCTCTGTGTGTTATGTCCAGTCTCTGTGTGTTATGTCTAGTCTCCAGTCTCTGTGTGTTATGTCTAGTCTCCAGTCTCTGTGTGTTATGTCCAGTCTCCAGTCTCTGTGTGTTATGTCCAGTCTCTGTGTGTTATGTCCAGTCTCTGTGTGTTATGTCCAGTCTCCACTTCCTGTGTGTTATGTCCAGTCTCCAGTCTCGTGTGTTTATGTCTAGTCTCTGTGTGTTATGTCTAGTCTCCAGTCTCTGTGTTATGTCCAGTCTCCAGTCTCTGTGTGTTATGTCCAGTCTCTGTGGTTATGTCTAGTCTCCAGTCTCTGTGTGTTATGTCCAGTCTCCAGTCTCTGTGTGTTATGTCTAGTCTCCAGTCCTGTGTGTTATGTCCAGTCTCTCCAGTCTCTGTGTGTTATGTCCAGTCTCCAGTCTCTGTGTGTTATGTCCAGCTCTGTGTGTTATGTCTAGTCTCCAGTCTCTGTGTGTTATGTCTAGTCTCCAGTCTCTGTGTGTTATGTCTAGTCTCCAGTCTCTGTGTGTTATGTCTAGTCTCCAGTCTCTGTGTGTTATGTCTAGTCTCCAGTCTCTGTGTGTTATGTCTAGTCTCCAGTCTCTGTGTGTTATGTCTAGTCTCTGTGTGTTATGTCCAGTCTCCTGTGTGGTTTATGTCTAGTCCTCCTCTGTTGTTATGTCCCAGTCTCCAGTCTCTGTGTGTTTATGTCTAGTCTCCGTCTCTGTGTGTATGTCCTATGCTCCAGCTCTCTGTGATGTATTGTCCAGTCTCCAGTCCTCTTGTGCTCGGTTATGTCTAGTCTCTGTGATGTTAGGTCCAGTCTCCAGTCACTCATGTGTGTTATGTCCTAGGCTCCAAGTATCTGTGTGTTATGTCCAGTCTCCAGTCTCTGTGTGTTATGTCCAGTCTCCAGTCTCTGTGTGTTATGTCCAGTCTCCAGTCTCTGTGTGTTATGTCCAGTCTCCAGTCTCTGTGTGTTATGTCTAGTCTCCAGTCTCTGTGATTCTGAATGTTCTGAATCTTCCAGTGGGGTCTTTCTCTAACATATCATTACTATTATATCAGATAGTCAGATTTAGTCTCCTAATACATCCAATAATAAGCAGTGAGCTCTGTTGTCATAGCAGTGCAGGTTTCCCCTAACAACTTTTGAGGATTTGACATTTTGTGGAGGTCGTCATCAAAGCTGTTTGCGCGGGTCGTAAAAAACTAAATGAGCACGACCCGAGCTGATTTAGTCCCCCTATGTCCCGGTGGTCGTAAGGAGAAGTGGACCAAAGTGCAGCGTGTGTGTGTGTGCGTGTGTGTGTGTGCGTGTGTGTCGTTCCACATTTTATTTACACTGTGAAACTATGCGATACATAAACTAAAGAACAAAACAACAAACTGTGACGCAGAGGTGAAACATACACTACTCAAAAAACTATCTCCCACAAACCCGTGCGTGCGTGCGTGTGTGTGTGTGTGTGTGTGTCCAGTCAGACAAACAAACAGTGCTGGCGGTCTGCCACTG
Organism: Salmo trutta; assembly: GCF_901001165.1. Lineage (NCBI taxonomy): Eukaryota > Metazoa > Chordata > Actinopteri > Salmoniformes > Salmonidae > Salmo > Salmo trutta. Next base: position 1,205 of record NW_021822910.1, on the reverse strand, counting down.
AGAGAGAGAGGCTGTAGACAGTGAGTTGATTAGCCACCCCATCACTCAGCACTACTCTGGCCCTCACTACATGGTCTAAACAGAATCCTTGGGACGTCCCAACTCTGATGTCACCCAATTAAAGTGAAATGTTAGTGGACCACACTACGTCAACAGAAGACTTCCCCCCACCAAATACAGACCATAGTCCCGACTCTAAATCCATGTCTACAGTACTAGGTGACCCCACCAAATACAGACCATAGTCCCTACTCTAAATCCATGTCTACAGTACTAGGTGACCCCAACAACCTGACCTACAGTACTAGGTGACCCCAACGACCTGTCCTACAGTACTAGGTGACCCCAACGACCTGACCTACAGTACTAGGTGACCCCAACGACCTGACCTACAGTACTAGGTGACCCCAACGACCTGACCTACAGTACTAGGTGACCCCAACGACCTGACCTACAGTACTAGGTGACCCCAACGACCTGACCTACAGTACTAGGTGACCCCTGACCTACAGTACTAGGCAGACAGACAGACAGACAGACAGACAGACAGACAGACAGACAGACAGACAGACAGACAGACAGACAGACAGACAGACAGACAGACAGACAGACAGACAGACAGACAGACAGACAGACAGACAGACAGACAGACAGACAGACAGACAGGCAGTGAGATCTCATTAACACAGGTATTGGTAATGGGACACAGTGAGAGGCAGCAGGTTTGGACCATGAACACAGAGAAGATAAAACATCTTCAACTGTTGAAGCCAATGACATCCACTCACCGTTCACTATGTGTGTACCATAGGTGCAGATGTGTGAGTGAGACAGGGAAAGGGGAGGAATGAGTCAGTGAGAAAGAGAGGGATATGGCAGTAGACATGCTTGGCTAATCAAATATGAGGAAAATAGATTCAGGTGTAAATGACTTTTGATGTCTGAAGCAGAGAGAGAGAGAGAGAGAGAGAGAGAGAGAGAGAGAGAGAACTAACCGGTGTCCCACTGTATATAGTCTATCTATTTTACTGCTGCTCTTTAATTACAACACCTGTTGTATTCGGCGAATGTGACTAACACCATTTGATTTGATTTGAGAGAGAGAAAGACAGAGCGAGAGGTCGAGGATGGAAAGAGAGAGAAGAGAGAGGTCGAGAGAGAGCGAGAGAGTGATAGAAAGAGAGAGCGAGAGAGATAGTGAGAGA
>NW_021822909.1:34373-90091 GCF_901001165.1 Salmo trutta | reverse complement strand
ATAGAGGAGACGGACCCACTGGTTGTCCTCTAGGTATAAGAGAGCTGGTAGTCCCATCCACCACACTACCAGGTGGTATAGAGGAGATGGACCCACTGTTGTCCCTCTAGGTTACAGAGAGCTGGTTAGTCCCATCCACCAAACTACCAGGTGGGTGGTATAGAGGAGACGGACCCATGGTTGCCTCTAGGTTACAGAGAGCTGGTAGTCCCATCCACCAAACTACCAGGTGGTTATAGAGGAGATGGACCCACTGGTTGCCTCTAGGTTACAGAGAGCTGGTTAGTCCCATCCACCACACTACCAGGTGGTATAGAGGAGACGGACCCACTGGTTGTCCTCTAGGTTACAGAGAGCTGGTAGTCCCATCCACCACACTACCAGGTGGTATAGAGGAGACGGACCCACTGGTTGCCCTCTAGGTTACAGAGAGCTGGTAGTCCCATCCACCACACTACCAGGTGGGTGGTAAAGAGGAGACGGACCCCACTGGTTGTCCTCTAGGTTACAGAGAGCTGGTAGTCCCATCCACCACACTACCAGGTGGTATAGAGGAGACGGGCCCACTGGTTGCCCTCTAGGTTACAGAGAGCTGGTAGTCCCATCCACCACACTACCAGGTGGGTGGTATAGAGGAGACGGACCCACTGGTTACCCTCTAGGTTACAGAGAGCTGGTAGTCCCATCCACCACACTACCAGGTGGTATAGAGGAGACGGACCCACAGGTTGCCCTCTAGGTTACAGAGAGCTGGTAGTCCCATCCACCACACTACCAGGTGGTATAGAGGAGACGGACCCACTGGTTGCCCTCTAGGTTACAGAGAGCTGATAGTCCCATCCACCACACTACCAGGTGGGTGGTATAGAGGAGACGGGCCCACTGGTTGCCCTCTAGGTTACAGAGAGCTGGTAGTCCCATCCACCACACTACCAGGTGGGTGGTATAGAGGAGATGGACCCACTGGTTGCCCTCTAGGTTACAGAGAGCTGATAGTCCCATCCACCACACTACCAGGTGGGTGGTATAGAGGAGACGGACCCACTGGTTGTCCTCTAGGTTACAGAGAGCTGGTAGTCCCATCCACCACACTACCAGGTGGTATAGAGGGACGGACCCACTGGTTGCCCTCTAGGTTACAGAGAGCTGGTAGTCCCATCCACCACACTACCAGGTGGGTGGTATAGAGGAGACGGACCCACTGGTTGTCCTCTAGGTTACAGAGAGCTGGTAGTCCCATCCACCACACTACCAGGTGGTATAGAGGAGATGGACCCACTGGTTGTCCTCTAGGTTACAGAGAGCTGGTAGTCCCATCCACCACACTACCAGGTGGTATAGAGGAGATGGACCCACTGGTTGTCCTCTAGGTTACAGAGAGCTGGTAGTCCCATCCACCACACTACCAGGTGGTATAGAGGAGACGGACCCACTGGTTGTCCTCTAGGTTACAGAGAGCTGGTAGTCCCATCCACCACACTACCAGGTGGTATAGTGGAGACGGACCCACTGGTTGTCCTCTAGGTTACAGAGAGCTGGTAGTCCCATCCACCACACTACCAGGTGGTATAGAGGAGACGGACCCACTGGTTGCCCTCTAGATTACAGAGAGCTGGTAGTCCCATCCACCACACTGCCAGGTGGGTGGTATAGAGGAGACGGACCCACTGGTTGCCCTCTAGGTTACAGAGAGCTGGTAGTCTCATCCATCAAACTACCAGGTGGTGGTGGTATAGAGGAGACGGACCCACTGGTTAGCCTCTAGGTTACAGAGAGCTGGTAGTCCCATCCACCACACTACCAGGTGGGTGGTATAGAGGAGATGGACCCACTGGTTGTCCTCTAGGTTACAGAGAGCTGGTAGTCCCATCCACCACACTACCAGGTGGGTGGTATAGAGGAGATGGACCCACTGGTTGCCCTCTAGGTTACAGAGAGCTGGTAGTCCCATCCACCACACTACCAGGTGGGTGGTATAGAGGAGACGGACCCACTGGTTGTCCTCTAGGTTACAGAGAGCTGGTAGTCCCATCCACCACACTACCAGGTGGTATAGAGGAGATGGACCCACTGGTTGTCCTCTAGGTTACAGAGAGCTGGTAGTCCCATCCACCAAACTACCAGGTGGGTGGTATAGAGGAGACGGACCCACTGGTTGCCCTCTAGGTTACAGAGAGCTGGTAGTCCCATCCACCAAACTACCAGGTGGTATAGAGGAGATGGACCCACTGGTTGCCCTCTAGGTTACAGAGAGCTGGTAGTCCCATCCACCACACTACCAGGTGGTATAGAGGAGACGGACCCACTGGTTGCCCTCTAGGTTACAGAGAGCTGGTAGTCCCATCCACCACACTACCAGGTGGGTGGTATAGAGGAGACGGACCCACTGGTTGTCCTCTAGATTACAGAGAGCTGGTAGTCCCATCCACCACACTACCAGGTGGTATAGAGGAGATGGACCCACTGGTTGTCCTCTAGGTTACAGAGAGCTGGTAGTCCCATCCACCACACTACCAGGTGGTATAGAGGAGATGGACCCACTGGTTGTCCTCTAGGTTACAGAGAGCTGGTAGTCCCATCCACCACACTACCAGGTGGTATAGAGGAGACGGACCCACTGGTTGTCCTCTAGGTTACAGAGAGCTGGTAGTCCCATCCACCACACTACCAGGTGGTATAGAGGAGACGGACCCACTGGTTGCCCTCTAGATTACAGAGAGCTGGTAGTCCCATCCACCACACTACCAGGTGGGTGGTATAGAGGAGACGGACCCACTGGTTGCCCTCTAGGTTACAGAGAGCTGGTAGTCTCATCCATCAAACTACCAGGTGGTGGTGGTATAGAGGAGACGGACCCACTGGTTAGCCTCTAGGTTACAGAGAGCTGGTAGTCCCATCCACCACACTACCAGGTGGGTGGTATAGAGGAGATGGACCCACTGGTTGTCCTCTAGGTTACAGAGAGCTGGTAGTCCCATCCACCACACTACCAGGTGGGTGGTATAGAGGAGATGGACCCACTGGTTGCCCTCTAGGTTACAGAGAGCTGGTAGTCCCATCCACCACACTACCAGGTGGGTGGTATAGAGGAGACGGACCCACTGGTTGTCCTCTAGGTTACAGAGAGCTGGTAGTCCCATCCACCACACTACCAGGTGGTATAGAGGAGATGGACCCACTGGTTGTCCTCTAGGTTACAGAGAGCTGGTAGTCCCATCCACCAAACTACCAGGTGGGTGGTATAGAGGAGACGGACCCACTGGTTGCCCTCTAGGTTACAGAGAGCTGGTAGTCCCATCCACCAAACTACCAGGTGGTATAGAGGAGATGGACCCACTGGTTGCCCTCTAGGTTACAGAGAGCTGGTAGTCCCATCCACCACACTACCAGGTGGTATAGAGGAGACGGACCCACTGGTTGTCCTCTAGGTTACAGAGAGCTGGTAGTCCCATCCACCACACTACCAGGTGGTATAGAGGAGACGGACCCACTGGTTGCCCTCTAGGTTACAGAGAGCTGGTAGTCCCATCCACCACACTACCAGGTGGGTGGTATAGAGGAGACGGACCCACTGGTTGTCCTCTAGGTTACAGAGAGCTGGTAGTCCCATCCACCACACTACCAGGTGGTATAGAGGAGACGGGCCCACTGGTTGCCCTCTAGGTTACAGAGAGCTGGTAGTCCCATCCACCACACTACCAGGTGGGTGGTATAGAGGAGACGGACCCACTGGTTACCCTCTAGGTTACAGAGAGCTGGTAGTCCCATCCACCACACTACCAGGTGGTATAGAGGAGACGGACCCACAGGTTGCCCTCTAGGTTACAGAGAGCTGGTAGTCCCATCCACCACACTACCAGGTGGTATAGAGGAGACGGACCCACTGGTTGCCCTCTAGGTTACAGAGAGCTGATAGTCCCATCCACCACACTACCAGGTGGGTGGTATAGAGGAGACGGGCCCACTGGTTGCCCTCTAGGTTACAGAGAGCTGGTAGTCCCATCCACCACACTACCAGGTGGGTGGTATAGAGGAGATGGACCCACTGGTTGCCCTCTAGGTTACAGAGAGCTGATAGTCCCATCCACCACACTACCAGGTGGGTGGTATAGAGGAGACGGACCCACTGGTTGTCCTCTAGGTTACAGAGAGCTGGTAGTCCCATCCACCACACTACCAGGTGGTATAGAGGAGACGGACCCACTGGTTGCCCTCTAGGTTACAGAGAGCTGGTAGTCCCATCCACCACACTACCAGGTGGGTGGTATAGAGGAGACGGACCCACTGGTTGTCCTCTAGGTTACAGAGAGCTGGTAGTCCCATCCACCACACTACCAGGTGGTATAGAGGAGACGGGCCCACTGGTTGCCCTCTAGGTTACAGAGAGCTGGTAGTCCCATCCACCACACTACCAGGTGGGTGGTATAGAGGAGACGGACCCACTGGTTACCCTCTAGGTTACAGAGAGCTGGTAGTCCCATCCACCACACTACCAGGTGGTATAGAGGGGACGGACCCACTGGTTGCCCTCTAGGTTACAGAGAGCTGGTAGTCCCATCCACCACACTACCAGGTGGTATAGAGGAGACGGACCCACTGGTTGCCCTCTAGGTTACAGAGAGCTGATAGTCCCATCCACCACACTACCAGGTGGGTGGTATAGAGGAGACGGGCCCACTGGTTGCCCTCTAGGTTACAGAGAGCTGGTAGTCCCATCCACCACACTACCAGGTGGGTGGTATAGAGGAGATGGACCCACTGGTTGCCCTCTAGGTTACAGAGAGCTGATAGTCCCATCCACCACACTACCAGGTGGGTGGTATAGAGGAGACGGGCCCACTGGTTGCCCTCTAGGTTACAGAGAGCTGGTAGTCCCATCCACCACACTACCAGGTGGGTGGTATAGAGGAGATGGACCCACTGGTTGTCCTCTAGGTTACAGAGAGCTGATAGTCCCATCCACCACACTACCAGGTGGTATAGAGGAGACGGACCCACTGGTTGTCCTCTAGGTTACAGAGAGCTGTTAGTCCCATCCACCACACTACCAGGTGGTATAGAGGAGATGGACCCACTGGTTGCCCTCTAGGTTACAGAGAGCTGGTAGTCCCATCCACCACACTACCAGGTGGGTGGTATAGAGGAGACGGACCCACTGGTTGTCCTCTAGATTACAGAGAGCTGGTAGTCCCATCCACCACACTACCAGGTGGTATAGAGGAGATGGACCCACTGGTTGCCCTCTAGGTTACAGAGAGCTGGTAGTCCCATCCACCACACTACCAGGTGGTATAGAGGAGACGGACCCACTGGTTGTCCTCTAGGTTACAGAGAGCTGGTAGTCCCATCCACCACACTACCAGGTGGTATAGAGGAGACGGACCCACTGGTTGTCCTCTAGGTTACAGAGAGCTGGTAGTCCCATCCACCACACTACCAGGTGGTATAGAGGAGACGGTCCACTGGTTGCCCTCTAGGTTACAGAGAGCTGGTAGTCCCATCCACCACACTACCAGGTGGTATAGAGGAGATGGACCCACTGGTTGCCCTCTAGGTTACAGGGAGCTGGTAGTCCCATCCACCACACTACCAGGTGGTATAGAGGAGACGGACCCACTGGTTGCCCTCTAGGTTACAGAGAGCTGGTAGTCTCATCCTCCAAACTACCAGGTGGTATAGAGGAGATGGACCCACTGGTTGTCCTCTAGGTTACAGAGAGCTGGTAGTCCCATCCACCAAACTACCAGGTGGTATAGAGGAGATGGACCCACTGGTTGCCCTCTAGGTTACAGAGAGCTGGTAGTCCCATCCACCACACTACCAGGTGGTATAGAGGAGACGGACCCACTGGTTGCCCTCTAGGTTACAGAGAGCTGGTAGTCTCATCCACCAAACTACCAGGTGGTATAGAGGAGATGGACCCACTGGTTGTCCTCCAGGTTACAGAGAGCTGGTAGTCCCATCCACCACACTACCAGGTGGTATAGAGGAGACGGACCCACTGGTTGCCCTCTAGGTTACAGAGAGCTGGTAGTCCCATCCACCACACTAACAGGTGGGTGGTATAGAGGAGATGGACCCACTGGTTGTCCTCTAGGTTACAGAGAGCTGGTAGTCCCATCCACCACACTACCAGGTGGTATAGAGGAGACGGACCCACTGGTTGTCCTCTAGGTTACAGAGAGCTGGTAGTCCCATCCACCACACTACCAGGTGGGTGGTATAGAGGAGATGGACCCACTGGTTCCCCTCTAGGTTACAGAGAGCTGGTAGTCCCATCCACCACACTACCAGGTGGGTGGTATAGAGGAGATGGACCCACTGGTTGCCCTCTAGGTTACAGAGAGCTGGTAGTCCAATCCACCACACTACCAGGTTGGTGGTATAGAGGAGATGGACCCACTGGTTGTCCTCTAGGTTACAGAGAGCTGGTAGTCCCATCCACCACACTACCAGGTGGTATAGAGGAGATGGACCCACTGGTTGTCCTCTAGGTTACAGAGAGCTGGTAGTCCCATCCACCACACTACCAGGTGGGTGGTATAGAGGAGATGGACCCACTGGTTGCCCTCTAGGTTACAGAGAGCTGGTAGTCCCATCCACCACACTACCAGGTGGTATAGAGGAGACGGACCCACTGGTTGCCCTCTAGGTTACAGCGAGCAGGTAGTCCCATCCACCACACTACCAGGTGGGTGGTATAGAGGAGACGGACCCACTGGTTGCCCTCTAGGTTACAGAGAGCAGGTAGTCCCATCCACCACACTACCAGGTGGTATAGAGGAGACGGACCCACTGGTTGCCCTCTAGGTTACAGAGAGCTGGTAGTCCCATCCACCACACTACCAGGTGGTATAGAGGAGACGGACCCACTGGTTTCCCTCTAGGTTACAGAGAGCTGGTAGTCCCATCCACCACACTACCAGGTGGTATAGAGGAGACGGACCCACTGGTTTCCCTCTAGATTACAGAGAGCTGGTAGTCCCATCCACCACACTACCAGGTGGTATAGAGGAGACGGACCCACTGGTTTCCCTCTAGGTTACAGAGAGCTGGTAGTCCCATCCACCAAACTACGAGGTGGTATAGAGGAGACGGACCCACTGGTTGCCCTCTAGGTTACAGAGAGCTGGTAGTCCCATCCACCACACTACCAGGTGGGTGGTATAGAGGAGATGGACCCACTGGTTGCCCTCTAGGTTACAGAGAGCTGGTAGTCCCATCCACCACACTACAAGGTGGGTGGTATAGAGGAGATGGACCCACTGGTTGCCCTCTAGGTTACAGAGAGCTGGTAGTCCCATCCACCACACTACCAGGTGGTATAGAGGAGACGGACCCACTGGTTACCCTCTAGGTTACAGAGAGCTGGTAGTCCCATCCACCACACTACCAGATGGTATAGAGGAGACGGACCCACTGGTTGACCTCTAGGTTACAGAGAGCTGGTAGTCCCATCCACCAAACTACCAGGTGGTATAGAGGAGACGGACCCACTGGTTGTCCTCTAGGTTACAGAGAGCTGGTAGTCCCATCCACCACACTACCAGGTGGTATAGAGGAGATGGACCCACTGGTTTCCCTCTAGGTTACAGAGAGCTGGTAGTCCCATCCACCACACTACCAGGTGGTATAGAGGAGACGGACCCACTGGTTGTCCTCTAGGTTACAGAGAGCTGGTAGTCCCATCCACCACACTACCAGGTGGTATAGAGGAGACGGACCCACTGGTTGCCCTCTAGATTACAGAGAGCTGGTAGTCCCATCCACCACACTACCAGGTGGTATAGAGGAGATGGACCCACTGGTTGCCCTCTAGGTTACAGAGAGCTGGTAGTCCCATCCACCACACTACCAGGTGGTATAGAGGAGACGGACCCACTGGTTGCCCTCTAGGTTACAGAGAGCTGGTAGTCCCATCCACCACACTACCAGGTGGTATAGAGGTGATGGACCCACTGGTTGTCCTCTAGGTTACAGAGAGCTGGTAGTCCCATCCACCACACTACCAGGTGGTATAGAGGAGATGGACCCACTGGTTGCCCTCTAGGTTACAGAGAGCTGGTAGTCCCATCCACCACACTACCAGGTGGTATAGAGGAGACGGACCCACTGGTTGTCCTCTAGGTTACAGAGAGCTGGTAGTCCCATCCACCACACTACCAGGTGGTATAGAGGAGATGGACCCACTGGTTGTCCTCTAGGTTACAGAGAGCTGGTAGTCTCATCCATCAAACTACCAGGTGGTGGTGGTATAGAGGAGATGGACCCACTGGTTACCCTCTAGGTTACAGAGAGCTGGTAGTCCCATCCACCACACTACCAGGTGGGTGGTATAGAGGAGATGGACCCACTGGTTGTCCTCTAGGTTACAGAGAGCTGGTAGTCCCATCCACCACACTACCAGGTGGGTGGTATAGAGGAGATGGACCCACTGGTTGCCCTCTAGGTTACAGAGAGCTGGTAGTCCCATCCACCACACTACCAGGTGGGTGGTATAGAGGAGACGGACCCACTGGTTGTCCTCTAGGTTACAGAGAGCTGGTAGTCCCATCCACCACACTACCAGGTGGTATAGAGGAGACGGACCCACTGGTTGTCCTCTAGGTTACAGAGAGCTGGTAGTCCCATCCACCACACTACCAGGTGGTATAGAGGAGACGGACCCACTGGTTGCCCTCTAGATTACAGAGAGCTGGTAGTCCCATCCACCACACTACCAGGTGGTATAGAGGAGACGGACCCACTGGTTGCCCTCTAGGTTACAGAGAGCTGGTAGTCCCATCCACCACACTACCAGGTGGTATAGAGGAGACGGACCCACTGGTTGCCCTCTAGGTTACAGAGAGCTGGTAGTCCCATCCACCACACTACCAGGTGGTATAGAGGTGATGGACCCACTGGTTGTCCTCTAGGTTACAGAGAGCTGGTAGTCCCATCCACCACACTACCAGGTGGTATAGAGGAGATGGACCCACTGGTTGTCCTCTAGGTTACAGAGAGCTGGTAGTCTCATCCATCAAACTACCAGGTGGTGGTGGTATAGAGGAGACGGACCCACTGGTTACCCTCTAGGTTACAGAGAGCTGGTAGTCCCATCCACCACACTACCAGGTGGGTGGTATAGAGGAGATGGACCCACTGGTTGTCCTCTAGGTTACAGAGAGCTGGTAGTCCCATCCACCACACTACCAGGTGGGTGGTATAGAGGAGATGGACCCACTGGTTGCCCTCTAGGTTACAGAGAGCTGGTAGTCCCATCCACCACACTACCAGGTGGTATAGAGGAGACGGACCCACTGGTTGCCCTCTAGATTACAGAGAGCTGGTAGTCCCATCCACCACACTACCAGGTGGTATAGAGGAGATGGACCCACTGGTTGCCCTCTAGGTTACAGAGAGCTGGTAGTCCCATCCACCACACTACCAGGTGGGTGGTATAGAGGAGACGGACCCACTGGTTGTCCTCTAGGTTACAGAGAGCTGGTAGTCCCATCCACCACACTACCAGGTGGTATAGAGGTGATGGACCCACTGGTTGCCCTCTAGGTTACAGAGAGCTGGTAGTCCCATCCACCACACTACCAGGTGGTATAGAGGAGATGGACCCACTGGTTGTCCTCTAGGTTACAGAGAGCTGGTAGTCTCATCCATCAAACTACCAGGTGGTGGTGGTATAGAGGAGACTGACCCACTGGTTACTCTCTAGGTTACAGAGAGCTGGTAGTCCCATCCACCACACTACCAGGTGGGTGGTATAGAGGAGATGGACCCACTGGTTGCCCTCTAGGTTACAGAGAGCTGGTAGTCCCATCCACCACACTACCAGGTGGTATAGAGGAGACGGACCCACTGGTTGCCCTCTAGATTACAGAGAGCTGGTAGTCCCATCCACCACACTACCAGGTGGTATAGAGGAGATGGACCCACTGGTTGCCCTCTAGGTTACAGAGAGCTGATAGTCCCATCCACCACACTACCAGGGGGTATAGAGGAGACGGACCCACTGGTTGCCCTCTAGGTTACAGAGAGCTGGTAGTCCCATCCACCACACTACCAGGTGGTATAGAGGTGATGGACCCACTGGTTGCCCTCTAGGTTACAGAGAGCTGGTAGTCCCATCCACCACACTACCAGGTGGTATAGAGGAGACGGACCCACTGGTTGCCCTCTAGGTTACAGAGAGCTGGTAGTCCCATCCACCACACTACCAGGTGGTATAGAGGTGATGGACCCACTGGTTGCCCTCTAGGTTACAGAGAGCTGGTAGTCCCATCCACCACACTACCAGGTGGGTGGTATAGAGGAGATGGACCCACTGGTTGTCCTCTAGGTTACAGAGAGCTGGTAGTCTCATCCATCAAACTACCAGGTGGTGGTGGTATAGAGGAGACGGACCCACTGGTTACCCTCTAGGTTACAGAGAGCTGGTAGTCCCATCCACCACACTAACAGGTGGGTGGTATAGAGGAGATGGACCCACTGGTTGTCCTCTAGGTTACAGAGAGCTGGTAGTCCCATCCACCACACTACCAGGTGGGTGGTATAGAGGAGATGGACCCACTGGTTGCCCTCTAGGTTACAGAGAGCTGGTAGTCCCATCCACCACACTACCAGGTGGGTGGTATAGAGGAGACGGACCCACTGGTTGTCCTCTAGGTTACAGAGAGCTGGTAGTCCCATCCACCACACTACCAGGTGGTATAGAGGAGATGGACCCACTGGTTGTCCTCCAGGTTACAGAGAGCTGGTAGTCCCATCCACCACACTACCAGGTGGTATAGAGGAGACGGACCCACTGGTTGTCCTCTAGGTTACAGAGAGCTGGTAGTCCCATCCACCACACTACCAGGTGGTATAGAGGAGACGGACCCACTGGTTGCCCTCTAGGTTACAGAGAGCTGGTAGTCCCATCCACCACACTACCAGGTGGGTGGTATAGAGGAAATGGACCCACTGGTTGCCCTCTAGGTTACAGAGAGCTGGTAGTCCCATCCACCACACTACCAGGTGGTATAGAGGAGATGGACCCACTGGTTGTCCTCTAGGTTACAGAGAGCTGGTAGTCCCATCCACCACACTACCAGGTGGGTGGTATAGAGGAGATGGACCCACTGGTTGTCCTCTAGGTTACAGAGAGCTGGTAGTCCCATCCACCACACTAACAGGTGGGTGGTATAGAGGAGACGGACCCACTGGTTGTCCTCTAGGTTACAGAGAGCTGGTAGTCCCATCCACCACACTACCAGGTGGGTGGTATAGAGGAGATGGACCCACTGGTTGTCCTCTAGGTTACAGAGAGCTGGTAGTCCCATCCACCACACTACCAGGTGGTATAGAGGAGACGGACCCACTGGTTGTCCTCTAGGTTACAGAGAGCTGGTAGTCCCATCCACCACACTACCAGGTGTGTGGTATAGAGGAGACGGACCCACTGGTTGCCCTCTAGGTTACAGAGAGCTGGTAGTCCCATCCACCACACTACCAGGTGGGTGGTATAGAGGAGATGGACCCACTGGTTGTCCTCTAGGTTACAGAGAGCTGGTAGTCCCATCCACCACACTACCAGGTGGTATAGAGGAGACGGACCCACTGGTTGCCCTCTAGGTTACAGAGAGCTGGTAGTCCCATCCACCACACTACCAGGTGGTATAGAGGAGATGGACCCACTGGTTGCCCTCTAGGTTACAGAGAGCTGGTAGTCCCATCCACCACACTACCAGGTGGGTTGTATAGAGAAGATGGACCCACTGGTTGCCCTCTAGGTTACAGAGAGCTGGTAGTCCCATCCACCACACTACCAGGTGGTATAGAGGAGACGGACCCACTGGTTGCCCTCTAGGTTACAGAGAGCTGGTAGTCCCATCCACCACACTACCAGGTGGTATAGAGGAGACGGACCCACTGGTTTCCCTCTAGGTTACAGAGAGCTGGTAGTCCCATCCACCACACTACCAGGTGGTATAGAGGAGACGGACCCACTGGTTTCCCTCTAGATTACAGAGAGCTGGTAGTCCCATCCACCACACTACCAGGTGGGTGGTATAGAGGAGATGGACCCACTGGTTGTCCTCTAGGTTACAGAGAGCTGGTAGTCCCATCCACCACACTACCAGGTGGTATAGAGGAGATGGACCCACTGGTTGTCCTCTAAGTTACAGAGAGATGGTAGTCCCATCCACCACACTACCAGGTGGTATAGAGGAGACGGACCCACTGGTTTCCCTCAAGGTTACAGAGAGCTGGTAGTCCCATCCACCAAACTACGAGGTGGTATAGAGGAGACGGACCCACTGGTTGCCCTCTAGGTTACAGAGAGCTGGTAGTCCCATCCACCACACTACCAGGTGGGTGGTATAGAGGAGATGGACCCACTGGTTGCCCTCTAGGTTACAGAGAGCTGGTAGTCCCATCCAACACACTACCAGGTGGGTGGTATAGAGGAGATGGACCCACTGGTTGCCCTCTAGGTTACAGAGAGCTGGTAGTCCCATCCACCACACTACCAGGTGGTATAGAGGAGACGGACCCACTGGTTACCCTCTAGGTTACAGAGAGCTGGTAGTCCCATCCACCACACTACCAGGTGGGTGGTATAGAGGAGACGGACCCACTGGTTTCCCTCTAGGTTACAGAGAGCTGGTAGCCCCATCCACCACACTACCAGGTGTGAAACAGGGCAGAGACTCAGGTATGCTAATATAGACCAGACCTAACCCTCTCCATTAAATTAATCAAAACAGGAACATTTTACATTTGGCTCGAAATTCAAAAGGAAATGATCTCAACAGAGTAAAATGGCCTCCTGTGTGCTACCTATATTCCCCCACTAGAATCCCCATACTATAATGAAGACAGCTTCTCCATCCTACCTATATCCCCCACTAGAATCCCCATACTATAATGAAGACAGCTTCTCCATCCTACCTATATCCCCCCACTAGAATCCCCATACTATAATGAAGACAGCTTCTCCATCCTACCTATATCCCCCCACTAGAATCCCCATACTATAATGAAGACAGCTTCTCCATCCTACCTATATCCCCCCACTAGAATCCCCATACTATAATGAAGACAGCTTCTCCATCCTACCTATATCCCCCCCACTAGAATCCCCATACTATAATGAAGACAGCTTCTCCATCCTACCTATATCCCCCCACTAGAATCCCCATACTATAATGAAGACAGCTTCTCCATCCTACCTATATCCCCCCACTAGAATCCCCATACTATAATGAAGACAGCTTCTCCATCCTACCTATATCCCCCCACTAGAATCCCCATACTATAATGAAGACAGCTTCTCCATCCTACCTATATCCCCCCACTAGAATCCCCATACTATAATGAAGACAGCTTCTCCATCCTGGAAGGGGGAAATCAATCATTTCCAGGCCCAGGGACATGTACTAGTCTGTGGCGACCTAAATGCCATAACTGGACAAGAACCTGACAATCTCAGCACACATGGGGACAAACACCTGCCTGGAAGTGACAGCATTCCCTCCCCCATATGCCCCCCTAGACACAACTACGACAACATAAGCAACAAAAACAGGGGCACAACTCCTGCAGCTCTGTCGGATGCTGGGTATGTACATAGTCAATGGTAGAGGCTTCGAGGAGACTCCTATGGTAGGTACACCTACAGCTCATCTCTTGGCAGTAGTACTGTAGACTACTTTATCACTGACCTCAAACCCAGAGTCTCTCAGAGTGTTCACAGTCAGACCACTGACCCCCCGATCAGATCACAGCAAAATCCCAGTCTACTTGAACAGAGAAATACTCCATCATGAGAAATCAAAGGCGAAGGAACTGAGTAACATTAAGAAATGCTATAGATGGAAGGAAAGTAGTGTGGATATCTACCAACAAAAAAACAATTAGGCAACAACACATTTAATCCCTTTAAAACAACTTTTGATAAACTCCCATATCTACTGGGTGAAATACCACAGTGTGACATCACAGCAGCAAGATTTGTGACCTGTTGCCACAAGAAAAGGAGAACCAGTGAAGAACAAACACCATTTTAAATACAACCCATATTTATGTTTATTTATTTTCCCTTTTTGTATTTTAACTATTTACACGTTATATGACATTTGAAATGTTTTTATTCTTTTGGAACTTTTGTGAGTATAATATTTAATGTTCATTTTTGTTTATTATCTATTTCACTTGCTTTGGTAATGTAAACATATATTTCCCATGCCAATAAAGCCCTTAAATTGAATTGAAATAAAAAAATAGAGAGAGCGAGAGATAGAGAGAGAGGAAATCAGCAGGCAGTGCTGGCCGATGAACTGTACTGAGTTGTTCTGAGTTGTTCTGCTGGCCAGTGAACTGTACTGAGTTGTTCTGCTGGCCAGTGAACTGTACTGAGTTGTTCTGCTGGCCGATGAACTGTACTGAGTTGTCCTGCTGGCCAGTGAACTGTACTGAGTTGTACTGAGTTGTCCTGCTGGCCAGTGAACTGTAGTGAGTTGTTCTGCTGGCCAGTGAACTGTACTGAGTTGTACTGAGTTGTCCTGCTGGCCAGTGAACTGTAGTGAGTTGTCCTGCTGGCCAGTGAACTGTACTGAGTTGTTCTGCTGGCCAGTGAACTGTACTGAGTTGTCCTGCTGGCCAGTGAACTGTACTTAGTTGTTCTGCTGGCCAGTGAACTGTACTGAGTTGTCCTGCTGGCCAGTGAACTGTACTGAGTTGTCCTGCTGGCCAGTGAACTGTACTGAGTTGTCCTGCTGGCCAGTGAACTGTACTGAGTTGTTCTGCTGGCCAGTGAACTGTACTGAGTTGTCCTGCTGGCCAGTGAACTGTACTGAGTTGTCCTGCTGGCCAGTGAACTGTACTGAGTTGTCCTGCTGGCCAGTGAACTGTACTGAGTTGTCCTGCTGGCCAGTGAACTGTACTGAGTTGTCCTGCTGGCCAGTGAACTGTACTGAGTTGTTCTGCTGGCCAGTGAACTGTACTGAGTTGTTCTGAGTTGTCCTGCTGGCCAGTGAACTGAGTTCACTGGCCAGCAACTGAGTTGTTCTGCTGGCCAGTGAACTGTACTGAGTTGTTCTGCTGGCCAGTGAACTGTACTGAGTTGTTCTGCTGGCCAGTGAACTGTACTGAGTTGTTCTGCTGGCCAGTGAACTGTACTGATTGTTCTGCTGGCCAGTGAACTGTACTGAGTTGTCCTGCTGGCCAGTGAACTGTACTGAGTTGTCCTGCTGGCCAGTGAACTGTAGTGAGTTGTCCTGCTGGCCAGTGAACTGTACTGAGTTGTTCTGCTGGCCAGTGAACTGTACTGAGTTGTTCTGCTGGCCAGTGAACTGTACTGAGTTGTCGTCCTGCTGGCCAGTGAACTGTACTGAGTTGTCGTCCTGCTGGCCAGTGAACTGTACTGAGTTGTCGTCCTGCTGGCCAGTGAACTGTACTGAGTTGTCGTCCTGCTGGCCAGTGAACTGTACTGAGTTGTCGTCCTGCTGGCCAGTGAACTGTACTGAGTTGTCGTCCTGCTGGCCAGTGAACTGTAGTGAGTTGTCCTGCTGGCCAGTGAACTGTACTGAGTTGTCCTGCTGGCCAGTGAACTGTAGTGAGTTGTCCTGCTGGCCAGTGAACTGTACTGAGTTGTTCTGCTGGCCAGTGAACTGTACTGAGTTGTTCTGCTGGCCAGTGAACTGTACTGAGTTGTTCTGCTGGCCAGTGAACTGTACTGAGTTGTCGTCCTGCTGGCCAGTGAACTGTACTGAGTTGTCGTCCTGCTGGCCAGTGAACTGTACTGAGTTGTCGTCCTGCTGGCCAGTGAACTGTACTGAGTTGTCGTCCTGCTGGCCAGTGAACTGTAGTGAGTTGTCCTGCTGGCCAGTGAACTGTACTGAGTTGTCCTGCTGGCCAGTGAACTGTACTGAGTTGTCCTGCTGGCCAGTGAACTGTACTGAGTTGTCCTGCTGGCCAGTGAACTGTACTGAGTTGTTCTGCTGGCCAGTGAACTGTACTGAGTTGTTCTGCTGGTCAGTGAACTGCACTGAGTTGTTCTGCTGGCCAGTGAACTGCACTGAGTTGTTCTGCTGGCCAGTGAACTGTACTGAGTTGTCCTGCTGGCCAGTGAACTGTACTGAGTTGTCCTGCTGGCCAGTGAACTGTACTGAGTTGTACTGAGTTGTCCTGCTGGCCAGTGAACTGTACTGAGTTGTCCTGCTGGCCAGTGAACTGTACTGAGTTGTCCTGCTGGCCAGTGAACTGTACTGAGTTGTCCTGCTGGCCAGTGAACTGTACTGAGTTGTTCTGCTGGCCAGTGAACTGTACTGAGTTGTACTGAGTTGTCCTGCTGGCCAGTGAACTGTACTGAGTTGTCCTGCTGGCCAGTGAACTGTACTGAGTTGTCCTGCTGGCCAGTGAACTGTACTGAGTTGTCCTGCTGGCCAGTGAACTGTACTGAGTTGTTCTGCTGGCCAGTGAACTGTACTGAGTTGTCCTGCTGGCCAGTGAACTGTACTGAGTTGTCGTCCTGCTGGCCAGTGAACTGTAGTGAGTTGTCCTGCTGGCCAGTGAACTGTACTGAGTTGTTCAGCTGGCCAGTGAACTGTACTGAGTTGTTCTATCGGCCAGTGAACTGTACTGAGTTGTTCTGCTGGCCAGTGAACTGTACTGAGTTGTCCTGCTGGCCAGTGAACTGTACTGAGTCGTTCTGCTGGCCAGTGAACTGTACTGAGTTGTTCTGCTGGCCAGTGAACTGTACTGAGTTGTTCTGCTGGCCAGTGAACTGTACTGAGTTGTCCTGCTGGCCAGTGAACTGTACTGAGTTGTACTGAGTTGTCCTGCTGGCCAGTGAACTGTACTGAGTTGTCCTGCTGGCCAGTGAACTGTACTGAGTTGTCCTGCTGGCCAGTGAACTGTACTGAGTTGTCCTGCTGGCCAGTGAACTGTACTGAGTTGTCCTGCTGGCCAGTGAACTGTACTGAGTTGTTCTGCTGGCCAGTGAACTGTACTGAGTTGTCCTGCTGGCCAGTGAACTGTACTGAGTTGTTCAGCTGGCCAGTGAACTGTACTGAGTTGTTCTATCGGCCAGTGAACTGTACTGAGTTGTTCTGCTGGCCAGTGAACTGTACTGAGTTGTCCTGCTGGCCAGTGAACTGTACTGAGTCGTTCTGCTGGCCAGTGAACTGTACTGAGTTGTTCTGCTGGCCAGTGAACTGTACTGAGTTGTCCTGCTGGCCAGTGAACTGTACTGAGTTGTTCTGCTGGCCAGTGAACTGTACTGAGTTGTCCTGCTGGCCAGTGAACTGTACTGAGTATTTGGAGGCCTACCAGAGAGGATCAGCGGAGAGGCCTGCCGGAGAGGAGTTCAGCGGAGAGGCCTGCCAGAGAGGATCAGCGGAGAGGCCTGCCGGAGAGGAGTTCAGCGGAGAGGCCTGCCAGAGAGGATCAGCGGAGAGGCCTGCCAGAGAGGCTCAGCGGAGAGGCCTGCCAGAGAGGATCAGCGGAGAGGCCTGCCAGAGAGGATCAGCGGAGAGGCCTGCCAGAGAGGATCAGCGGAGAGGCCTGCCAGAGAGGATCAGCGGAGAGGCCTGCCAGAGAGGATCAGCGGAGAGGCCTGCCAGAGAGGCTCAGCGGAGAGGCCTGCCAGAGAGGCTCAGTGGAGGATCTGTGTCTGCCTGTCCGTCTCCAGGGGAAATGGTTCCTCTCTCTGTTACTGTTCTGTTTGTTCTGTGTTCTACAGCGCTGGTTCCTCTCTCTGTTACTGCACCACCAGCTAAATGTTGCTCTGCCCACAGAACCCTGAAGTACCCCATATGTGTTCTGTTTGTTCTATGTGTTCTGTATGTTCTATGTGTTCTGTTTTTTACCGTGTGTTCTGTGTGTTCTGTTTGTTCTGTATGTTCTATGTGTTCTGTGTGATCTATGTGTTCTGTTTTTTACCGTGTGTTCTGTGTGTTCTGTTTGTTCTGTATGTTCTATGTGTTCTGTGTGATCTATGTGTTCTGTTTTTTACCGTGTGTTCTGTGTGTTCTGTGTTCTGTATGTTCTATGTGTTCTGTTTGTTCTGTATGTTCTGTTTGTTCTATGTGTTCTGTTTGTTCTATGTGTTCTATGTGTTCTGTGTGTTCTGTTTTGTTCTGTGTGTTCTAGGGAAGGCTTTCAGAAATACATTGTGCTTTAACTGATTGGATTATTTTTGGCTATTTGTTGGTGGGCACACATACACACACACACACACACACACACACACACACACACGCAGTGTATTAACAAATCCTTGTTGCAGTGGAAGAGCCCTTGTCAGTAGCTAACTGAATTAGCCTGGCTAGCTCTAATGAACTTTAACTGCAAACAGCTTCGTTAAATCACCACTGCCTTTGACTGAAGCACTTTCTAACGGCCCAAATGAAACCCTATTGCTGTTTAGTGCACTACTTTAGACCAGGGCCCATAGGGGGTAGTGCACTACTTTAGAGGGAATAGAGTGCCATTTAGGACACGGTACCCATAGCTGACTGTCTCCACAATAAAACAGCAAGAAACAAAACACTTTCTTACATGTGTGTGTGGGGGGGGGTGGAAAAAAAATGTTGCTCTTTACATTTTCTGTTAATAAAGAATAAAGTGTTTTAAATTAATACCACATCGAGTGGTTTGATCGTCCTCTCGGGGGGCGTTTTGTAGAGCTATAAATCTGTTGATTTGATGAGTAATATCAAATCTCTATAATGAGGTTTCTTGGCCAGTTCATCTGTTGCATGTATGTCGTTTGTCCTCAGATCCCGACTGAATCTATTATTATCTCCGAGCGTTCCTCATGGCTTCCTATTTCCTGTATAGACCCCCCCCCCCCCCCCTACGGGCTCTGGTCCAGAACGTGGAAACAGGAAGGAGCTGCTATTCCGTTGTCCTCGGGTCTGCGTCGTCGTCGCTTTTAATTAGAACCGGAAACAGGAGACATTCGGACGTTAATAAGTGTTCGCTCTTAGAGCACAGAGCTCTCAGAGCTTCATTAAATAACGACTAATGGTATAATAAACAAAAACTGTTATTTAATAAACTCATTTAATTAAAATCAACAATATTTATATTCTTACATCCTGTGTTGATTCAACTGTACACAGACTGAACTACTGTGGCCTACTTTATATAATATATATATATATATATAACTACTGTGTAATTTATAATAACATGTTTTCTACCTGGACTGTAGGCCTAATTTATATAGCAATGTTTTCTACCTGGACTGTAGGCCTACTTTATATAACAATGTTTTCTACCTGGACTGTAGGCCTACTTTATATAACAATGTTTTCTACCTGGACTGTAGGTCTACTTTATATAACAATGTTTTCTACTTGGACTGTAGGCCTACTTTATATAACAATGTTTTCTACCTGGACTGTAGGCCTACTTTATATAATAACAACAATGTTTTCTACCTGGACTGTAGTCCTCCTTATGACTTATGAGGCAGCAGGTTCAGACTCTGGACCAGGGCTTTAAATAGCACAATATGTATCATTGTCATCACTATGTGAGAATGTTTCTCAGTCTTAACGCTGAACACACAGACCGACTAAAGGGAAAAAAAACTCCCTTCCCCCTTCCTCTAGTCCGCCAACACAGCTCCACCAGGTAGAGGTTGGGTATAAATCTCAGCTAGGGGAAACGGGCCCAGAGTCCGTCTCTGTTGAGTAGAGAGGATGCCGAGAGAGAGCGAGAGAGGAGAGAGAGGAGAGAGAGGAGAGAGAGGAGAGAGAGGAGAGAGAGGAGAGAGAGAGAGAGAGAGAGAGAGAGAGGAGAGAGAGGAGAGAGAGGATGCCGAGAGAGAGGATGCCGAGAGAGAGAGAGGATGCCGAGAGAGCCGAGAGAGAGAGAGAGAGAGAGAGAGAGAGAGAGAGAGAGAGAGAGCTGGGTCCATCCTGCCCCGCCCACGGCGCCAACATGGAACTACAGGATAAGGGTTTAATTAACCGCTGTAATATAGACGGCGACTACAGGCTGTGCTGACTGACCCTCAGAGAGACCAAGTAGAGACCAGTATAGACCAGTAGAGACCAGTAGAGACTGAGTAGAGACCAGTACAGGCTGTGCTGACTGACCCTCAGAGAGACCAAGTAGAGACCAGTATAGACCAGTAGAGACCAGTAGAGACTGAGTAGAGACCAGTAGAGACCAGTAGAGACCAGTAGAGACTGAGTAGAGACTAGTAGAGACCAGTAGAGACCAGTAGAGACCAGTAGAGACCAGTAGAGACTGAGTAGAGACCAGTAGAGACTGAGTAGAGACCAGTAGAGACTCAGTAGAGACCAGTAGAGGCCAGTAGAGACCAGTAGAGAGGGGTAGAGACTGAGTAGAGACCAGTAGAGTCCAGTAGAGACCAGTAGAGACTCAGTAGAGACCAGTAGAGGCCAGTAGAGACCGAGTAGAGACCAGTAGAGACCAGTAGAGACCGAGTAGAGACCGAGTAGAGACCAGTAGAGACCGAGTAGAGACCGAGTAGAGACCGAGTAGAGACCAGTAGAGACTGAGTAGAGACCAGTAGAGACCGAGTAGAGACCAGTAGAGACTGAGTAGAGACAAATATAGACTAGTAGAGACTGAGTAGAGACCGAGTAGAGACCAGTATAGACCAGTAGAGACCAGTAGAGACCAGTAGAGACCAGTAGAGACTGAGTAGAGACAGTAGAGACTGAGTAGAGATAGTAGAGACTGAGTAGAGACAAATATAGACTAGTAGAGACTGAGTAGAGACCAGTAGAGAAAAGTAGAGACCAGTATCTACTAGTAAAGACTGAGTAGAGACCAGTGGAGACCAGTAGAGACCAGTAGAGACTGAATAGAGACTCAGTAGAGACCAGTAGAGACCAGTAGAGACCAGTAGAGACCAGTAGAGACTGAGTAGAGACTGAGTAGAGACCAGTAGAGACCAATAGGCTGTTGCTGAAAGAACTTCCAGCATGTCGCTGATTGACTGAGTGGCCAAGAGAGACCAGGAAATATTCACAGTGAACACTGACCTTTCATTTAACCTTTATCGAAGCAGGAAACACCCTTGAGGTTTCGAAACCTCTATTGTGAGCGTGACCTTTTAATTGACCTTCACAGATCAGACCGTACTAAATCCCTCGGGAGATTAAATGGAATCTAGGTGGATTTACAACTTGGACTATCGTTTCTGTCATGTCAGATATGTCAACGTGCGACGTTAGAGGGGACGGCCATCAGCAAGGGAGAGAGGAAGTGGAGAGCAGAGGAGGAGTCTGAGATGTTTAGCGGCATTGGCCAGGAGGGTGTCCAAGGTATAGGTCACATGATGCCGTCCCCTCTTCGCTACATCCCAGAATAAACGTCATGAATGACCACAGTAAAGGACGGCCAGGGTTCTGTTTTGGGACGTTGTGTTGTTCAGCAGAACGTGTGAGGGACGCTGTGTTGTTCAGCAGAACGTGTGAGGGACGCTGTGTTGTTCAGCAGAACGTGTGAGGGACGCTGTGTTGTTCAGCAGAACGTGTGAGGGACGCTGTGTTGTTCAGCAGAACGTGTGAGGGACGCTGTGTTGTTCAGCAGAACGTGTGAGGGACGCTGTGTTGTTCAGCAGAACGTGTGAGGGACGCTGTGTTGTTCAGCAGAACGTGTGAGGGACGCTGTGTTGTTCAGCAGAACGTGTGAGGGACGCTGTGTTGTTCAGCAGAACATGTGAGGGACGCTGTGTATTCAGCAGAACGTGTGAGGGACGCTGTGTTGTTCAGCAGAACGTGTGAGGGACGCTGTGTTGTTCAGCAGAACATGTGAGGGACGCTGTGTTGTTCAGCAGAACGTGTGAGGGACGCTGTGTTGTTCAGCAGAACGTGTGAGGGACGCTGTGTTGTTCAGCAGAACGTGTGAGGGACGCTGTGTTGTTCAGCAGAACGTGTGATGGACGCTGTGTTGTTCAGCAGAACGTGTGAGGGACGCTGTGTTGTTCAGCAGAACGTGTGAGGGACGTTGTGTTGTTCAGCAGAACATGTGAGGGACGTTGTGTTGTTCAGCAGAACATGTGAGGGACGCTGTGTTGTTCAGCAGAACGTGTGAGGGACGCTGTGTTGTTCAGCAGAACGTGTGAGGGATGCTGTGTTGTTCAGCAGAACATGTGATGGACGCTGTGTTGTTCAGCAGAACGTGTGAGGGACGCTGTGTTGTTCAGCAGAACATGTGAGGGACGCTGTGTTGTTCAGCAGAACGTGTGAGGGACGCTGTGTTGTTCAGCAGAACGTGTGAGGGACGCTGTGTTGTTCAGCAGAACGTGTGAGGGACGCTGTGTTGTTCAGCAGAACATGTGAGGGACGCTGTGTTGTTCAGCAGAACGTGTGAGGGACGCTGTGTTGTTCAGCAGAACGTGTGAGGGACGCTGTGTTGTTCAGCAGAACGTGTGAGGGACGCTGTGTTGTTCAGCAGAACGTGTGAGGGACGCTGTGTTGTTCAGCAGAACGTGTGAGGGGACGCTGTGTTGTTCAGCAGAACATGTGAGGGACGTTGTGTATTCAGCAGAACGTGTGAGGGACGCTGTGTATTCAGCAGAACGTGTGAGGGACGCTGTGTTGTTCAGCAGAACGTGTGAGGGACGCTGTGTTGTTCAGCAGAACGTGTGAGGGACGCTGTGTGTTCAGCAGAACGTGTGAGGGACGCTGTGTGTTCAGCAGAACGTGTGAGGGACGCTGTGTGTTCAGCAGAGGGACGGAGGGACGGAGAGACGGAGAGACGGACGGAGGGACGGAGAGACGGAGGGACGGACGGAGGGATGGACGGAGGGACGGAGGGACGGAGAGACGGAGGGAGGGACGGAGGGAGGGACGGAGGGATGGAGAGACGGAGGGAAGAGGGACGGAGGGACGGAGGGACGGAGAGACGGAGAGATGGAGGGACGGACGGAGGGAGGGACGGAGGGACGGAGAGACGGAGGGAGGGAGGGAGGGACGAAGGGACGGAGGGAGGAAGGGACGGAGGGACGGAGGGAGGGACAGAGGGACGGAGGGACGGAGAGACGGAGGGACGGAGAGACAGAGGGACGGAGGGAGGGAGGGACGGAGGGACGGAGAGACGGAGGGAGGGAGGGACGGAGAGACGGAGGGAGGGACGGAGGGAGGGAGGGAGGGACGGAGAGACGGAGGGACGGACGGAGGGAGGGACGGAGGGACGGAGAGACGGAGGGAGGGAGGGACGGAGAGACGGAGGGACGGAGGGAGGGAGGGACGGAGGGACGGAGACGGAGGGATGGAGGGAGGAGGGTGAGAGCAGGTCCAGACCGGCCTGGCCGGAGGGTGAGAGCAGGAGGGTGAGAGCAGGTCCAGACCGGCCTGGCCGGAGGGAGAGAGGAGGTCCAGACCGGCCGGAGGGTGAGAGCAGGTCCAGACCGGCCTGGCCGGAGGGTGAGAGGAGGTCCAGACCGGCCGGAGGGTGAGAGCAGGTCCAGACCGGCCTGGCCGGAGGGTGAGAAGAGGTCCAGACCGGCCTGGCCGGAGGGTGAGAGCAGGTCCAGACCAGCCTGGCCGGAGGGTGAGAGCAGGTCCAGACCAGCCGGAGGGTGAGAGCAGGACAGGAGGCCAGAGGTGGCAGCAGAGCAGAGCTGAGATACTCTATATCAGCTCAGAGCTAGTGTCAATGGTGTACCTGCACAGCTTTGACCTGGTCCGGCAGGCTGGCAGCCCGGCCCGCTCCCTCTCCACACGCTGACTGCCTGATCCAGTCCTGCCCAGGCTGAGTAATGACTGTATGACTGCGGAACGTTGTGGCCAAAACACAGCAGCCTTCAGATGAGACTTCAGCCCTTTCCGCAGTTCACCACGACACACAGGTAACTCCAGTAAACAGGTGAGGAAAAACATTGAATTAATTCCACCTCTTGCCACAGAGGGATCTGACTAAGAGGCTAGCAAGGTGGAGACCATCACAGACACGTTGGAAGTATTTACATTGGCTGAACAAACGTTAGGTCACAGCTCTGATTTGGAATGGAAACTGTATGGTTGTTCTGCTAAAGCAATTAGCTGGGGATTTTGACGTGGCTTCTTAAAACAACAACTTGGAGTCAGTGGGCCCTACAAATATGGCTCAGCTGGGAGTCCTGAACCTGAGTCCTGAACCTGCAGCCCACAACCTGAACCTGCAGCCCACAACCTGAACCTGAAGCTCACAACCTGAACCTGCAGCCCACAACCTGAACCTGAAGCCCACAACCTGAACCTGCAGCCCACAACCTGAACCTGCAGCCCACAACCTGAACCTGAAGCTCACAACCTGAACCTGCAGCCCACAACCTGAACCTGAAGCTCACAACCTGAACCTGCAGCCCACAACCTGAACCTGCAGCTCACAACCTGAACCTGCAGCCCACAACCTGAACCTGCAGCTCACAACCTGAACCTGCAGCTCACAACCTGAACCTGCAGCCCACAACCTGAACCTGCAGCCCACAACCTGAACCTGCAGCCCACAACCTGAACCTGCAGCCCACAACCTGAACCTGCAGCCCACAACCTGAACCTGCTGCTCACAACCTGAACCTGCAGCCCACAACCTGAACCTGCAGCCCACAACCTGAACCTGCAGCCCACAACGTGAACCTGCAGCCCACAACCTGAACCTGCTGCTCACAACCTGAACCTGCAGCCCACAACCTGAACCTGCAGCCCACAACCTGAACCTGCAGCCCACAACGTGAACCTGCAGCCCACAACCTGAACCTGCAGCCCACAACCTGAACCTGCAGCTCACAACCTGAACCTGCAGCCCTCAACCTGAACCTGCAGCTCACAACCTGAACCTGCAGCCCTCAACCTGAACCTGCAGCTCACAACCTGAACCTGCTGCTCAGTAGGGGTGTAGTAGGGGTGTACTAGGGGTGTAGTAGGAGTGTACTAGGGGTGTACTAGAGGTGCAGGGGTGTAGTAGGGGTGTAGTAGGGGTGTAGTAGGGGTGTAGTAGGGGTGTAGTAGAAGTGTACTAGGGGTGTACTAGAGGTGTACTAGAGGTGTACTAGAGGTGTAGTGGTGTAGTAGGGGTGTAGTAGGAGTGTACTAGAGGTGTACTAGAGGTGTAGGGGTGTAGTAGGGGTGTAGTAGGGGTGTAGTAGGGGTGTAGTAGGGGTGTAGGGGTGTAGTAGGGGTGTAGTAGGGGTGTAGTAGGGGTGTGCTAGGGGTGTACTAGGGGTGTAGGGGTGTAGTAGGGGTGTAGGGGTGTAGTAGGGGTGTAGTAGGGGTGTAGTAGAAGTGTACTAGGGGTGTACTAGAGGTGTAGGGGTGTACTAGAGGTGTAGGGGTGTAGTGGGAGTGTACTAGGGGTGTAGTAGGGGTGTAGGGTGTACTAGGGGTGTAGGGGTGTAGGGGTGTACTAGGGGTGTAGGGGTGTAGTAGGGGTGTAGTAGGAGTGTACTAGAGGTGTAGGGGTGTAGTGGGAGTGTACTAGGGGTGTAGGGGTGTAGTAGGGGTGTACTAGGGGTGTAGGGGTGTAGTGGGAGTGTACTAGGGGTGTACTAGAGGTGTAGGGGTGTAGTAGGGGTGTAGTAGAAGTGTAGTAGGGGTGTAGGGGTGTAGTAGGGGTGTAGTAGGAGTGTAGTAGGGGTGTAGGGGTGTAGTAGGGTGTAGTAGGGGTGTACTAGGGGTGTAGGAGTGTAGTAGGGGTGTAGGGGTGTAGGGGTGTAGTAGGGGTGTACTAGGGGTGTAGTAGGAGTGTAGTAGGAGTGTAGTAGGGGTGTAGGGGTGTAGTAGGGGTGTAGTAGGGGTGTAGGGGTGTAGGGTGTAGGGGTGTAGGGGTGTAGTAGGGGTGTAGGAGTGTAGTAGGGTGTAGGGGTGTAGTAGGGGTGTAGGGGTGTAGGGGTGTAGTAGGGGTGTAGGGGTTTAGGGGTGTAGTAGGGTGTAGGGGTGTAGGGGTGTAGGGGTGTAGGGGTGTAGTAGGGTGTAGTAGGGGTGTAGGGTGTAGTAGGGTGTAGTAGGAGTGTAGTAGGGGTGTAGTAGGGGTGTAGTAGGGGTGTAGTAGGAGTGTAGTAGGATTGTAGTAGGGGTGTAGGGGTGTACGAGTGTAGTAGGGGTGTAGTAGGGGTGTAGTAGGAGTGTAGGGGTGTACTAGGGGTGTAGGAGTGTAGTAGGGGTGTAGTAGGGGTGTAGTAGGGGTGTACTAG
This sequence comes from Salmo trutta, assembly GCF_901001165.1. Classification (NCBI taxonomy): domain Eukaryota; kingdom Metazoa; phylum Chordata; class Actinopteri; order Salmoniformes; family Salmonidae; genus Salmo; species Salmo trutta. The sequence continues at coordinate 63,951 of NW_021822909.1, read as the reverse complement.
GGGTGTAGTAGGAGTGTAGTAGGATTGTAGTAGGGGTGTAGGGGTGTAGTAGGGATGTAGTAGGGGTGTAGGGGTGTAGGGGTGTAGTAGTGTAGGGTGTACTAGGGGTGTAGGAGTGTAGTAGGGGTGTAGTAGGGTGTAGTAGGGGTGTAGGGGTGTAGGGTGTAGTAGGGGTGTAGGGTGTAGTAGGGGTGTAGGGGTGTAGTAGGGGTGTAGGGGTGTAGTAGGGGTGTAGTAGGAGTGTAGTAGAGTGTAGTAGGGTGTAGGGTGGTAGAGGGGTGTAGGGGTGTAGTAGGGGTGTAGGGGTAGTAGGGGTGTAGTAGGGGTGTAGGGGTGTACTAGGGGTGTAGTAGGAGTGTAGTAGGGGTGTAGGGTGTAGTAGGGGTGAAGTAGGAGTGTAGTAGGAGTGTAGGGGTGTAGTAGGGTGTAGTAGGGGTGTAGTAGGGTGTAGTAGGGGTGTAGTAGGAGTGTAGTAGGATTGTAGTAGGGGTGTAGGGGTGTACTAGGGGTGTAGGAGTGTAGTAGGGGTGTAGTAGGGTGTAGTAGGAGTGTAGGGGTGTACTAGGGGTGTAGTAGGAGTGTAGTAGGATTGTAGTAGGGTGTAGGGGTGTAGTAGGGATGTAGTAGGGGTGTAGGGGTGTAGGGGTGTAGTAGGGGTGTAGGGGTGTACTAGGGGTGTAGGAGTGTAGTAGGGGTGTAGTAGGGTGTAGGGGGGTGTAGGGTGTAGGGGTGTAGTAGGGGTGTAGGGGGGGTAGTAGGGGTGTAGTAGGTAGGGGTGTAGGGGTGTAGTAGGGTGTAGGGTGTAGGGGTGTAGTAGGGGTGTAGGGGTGTAGTAGGGGTGTAGGGGTGTAGTAGGGGTGTAGTAGGAGTGTAGTAAGAGTGTAGTAGGGGTGTAGGGGTGTAGTAGGGGTGTAGGGGTGTAGTAGGGGTGTAGGGGTGTAGTAGGGGTGTAGGGGTGTACTAGGGGTGTAGTAGGAGTGTAGTAGGGGTGTAGGGGTGTAGTAGGGGTGTAGTAGTGGTGTAGGGGTGTAGGGGTGTAGTAGGGGTGTAGTAGGGTGTAGGGGTGTAGTAGGGGTGTAGGGGTGTAGTAGGGGTGTAGTAGGGATGTAGGGGTGTAGTAGGAGTGTGGGGGTGTACTGGGGGTGTAGTAGGGGTGTAGTAGGGGTGTAGTAGGGGTGTAGTAGGGGTGTAGGGGTGGTGCCACCTTACCTGACCATCCACAGCTGAGCATCTGTTGAACATGTGGGTAGAGGAAGAGGATGTGGAGGGGTTGGTACGGAAAAGGGGGAGAACAGACCCCGGAGTTCGTCCTGCGGAGTTCGCCAGCAAAACGCAGCTCTGCCAGGTTTACATATGCAAATAAGGTTTCAAATGGTTTACATATGCAAATAAGGTTTCAAATGGGTGTTCGTTTGGGAAGCTGTAATTCAGTGTTCTGATGGGAGAAAGGCTGACAGGGAAGACTTCACTACATTATCCTAATAATGTGTATATTCGCTAAGTCAGGGTTAGTTAACAACTGAACCAGGCTTAATAATGTGTTTATTCGCTAAGTCAGGGTTAGTTAACGACTGAACCAGGCTTAATAATGTGTTTATCCGCTAAGTCAGGGTTAGTTAACAACTGAACCAGGCTTAATAATGTGTTTATTCGCTAAGTCAGGCTTAGTTAACAACTGAACCAGGGTTAATAATGTGTTATTCGCTAAGTCAGGGTTAGTTAACAACTGAACCAGGCTTAATAATGTGTTTATTCGCTAAGTCAGGGTTAGTTAACAACTGAACCAGGCTTAATGTGTTAATCCGCTAAGTCAGGCTTAGTTAACAACTGAACCAGGCATAATAATGTATTTATTCGCTAAGTCAGGGTTAGTTAACAACTGAACCAGGCTTAATAATGTATTTATTCGCTAAGTCAGGCTTAGTTAACAACTTAGTAGATGAGTTTAGCCTTTCTCTGATTGGACAGCTTTATCCCAACCTTTAATGCACTATATTTCTGATCAAGACATATTCTTTCAGAGGCATTGAGTGAGAGCAGTCCAGCCTCAGTTATATTTCCTTAAAACACAAAAACACTACGTTTTTAAGTGAGAAGTTGTTTGGTCTGAAGCCGAAAAAAATAAAGGAAAATCACATTAGCACCACAATGCCTATTCCACCCATGCTCTACCAAGGTTTTCCAGCACCACAATGCCTATTCCACCCATGCTCTACCAAGGTTTTACAGCACCACAATGCCTACTCCACCCATGCTCTACCAAGGTATTACAGCACCACAATGCCTACTCCACCCATGCTCTACCAAGGTATTACAGCACCACAATGCCTACTCCACCCATGCTCCACCAAGGTTTTACAGCACCACAATGCCTATTCCACCCATGCTCTACCAAGGTATTACAGCACCACAATGCCTATTCCACCCATGCTCTACCAAGGTATTACAGCACCACAATGCCTACTCCACCCATGCTCTACCAAGGTATTACAGCACCACAATGCCTACTCCACCCATGCTCTACCAAGGTATTACAGCACCACAATGCCTATTCCACCCATGCTCCACCAAGGTTTTACAGCACCACAATGCCTATTCCACCCATGCTCTACCAAGGTATTACAGCACCACAATGCCTATTCCACCCATGCTCTACCAAGGTATTACAGCACCACAATGCCTATTCCACCCATGCTCTACCAAGGTATTACAGCACCACAATGCCTATTCCACCCATGCTCTACCAAGGTTTTACAGCACCACAATGCCTATTCCACCCCATGCTCTACCAAGGTTTTACAGCACCACAATGCCTATTCCACCCCATGCTCTACCAAGGTTATACAGCACCACAATGCCTATTCCACCCATGCTCTACCAAGGTTTTACAGCACCACAATGCCTATTCCACCCCATGCTCTACCAAGGTTTTACAGCACCACAATGCCTATTCCACCCCATGCTCTACCAAGGTTTTACAGCACCACAATGCCTACTCCACCCCATGCTCCACCAAGGTTTTACAGCACCACAATGCCTATTCCACCCATGCTCTACCAAGGTTTTACAGCACCACAATGCCTATTCCACCCATGCTCTACCAAGGTTTTACAGCACCACAATGCCTACTCCACCCATGCTCTACCAAGGTATTACAGCACCACAATGCCTACTCCACCCATGCTCTACCAAGGTTTTACAGCACCACAATGCCTATTCCACCCATGCTCTACCAAGGTTTTACAGCACCACAATGCCTACTCCACCCATGCTCTACCAAGGTTTTACAGCACCACAATGCCTATTCCACCCATGCTCTACCAAGGTTTTACAGCACCACAATGCCTATTCCACCCATGCTCTACCAAGGTATTACAGCACCACAATGCCTATTCCACCCATGCTCTACCAAGGTTTTACAGCACCACAATGCCTATTCCACCCATGCTCTACCAAGGTTTTACAGCACCACAATGCCTACTCCACCCATGCTCTACCAAGGTATTACAGCACCACAATGCCTACTCCACCCATGCTCTACCAAGGTTTTACAGCACCACAATGCCTATTCCACCCATGCTCTACCAAGGTTTTACAGCACCACAATGCCTACTCCACCCATGCTCTACCAAGGTATTACAGCACCACAATGCCTATTCCACCCATGCTCTACCAAGGTTTTCCAGCACCACAATGCCTATTCCACCCATGCTCCACCAAGGTTTTACAGCACCACAATGCCTACTCCACCCATGCTCTACAGCACCACAATGCCTATCCCACCCATGCTCTACCAAGGTTTTCCAGCACCACAATGCCTACTCCACCCATGCTCCACCAAGGTTTTACAGCACCACAATGCCTATTCCACCCCATGCTCCACCAAGGTTTTCCAGCACCACAATGCCTACTCCACCCATGCTCTACCAAGGTTTTACAGCACCACAATGCCTATTCCACCCATGCTCTACCAAGGTTTTACAGCACCACAATGCCTATTCCACCCATGCTCTACCAAGGTTTTACAGCACCACAATGCCTACTCCACCCATGCTCTACCAAGGTATTACAGCACCACAATGCCTACTCCACCCATGCTCTACCAAGGTTTTACAGCACCACAATGCCTATTCCACCCATGCTCTACCAAGGTTTTACAGCACCACAATGCCTACTCCACCCATGCTCTACCAAGGTATTACAGCACCACAATGCCTATTCCACCCATGCTCTACCAAGGTTTTCCAGCACCACAATGCCTATTCCACCCATGCTCCACCAAGGTTTTACAGCACCACAATGCCTACTCCACCCATGCTCTACAGCACCACAATGCCTATCCCACCCATGCTCTACCAAGGTTTTCCAGCACCACAATGCCTACTCCACCCATGCTCCACCAAGGTTTTACAGCACCACAATGCCTATTCCACCCCATGCTCCACCAAGGTTTTCCAGCACCACAATGCCTACTCCACCCATGCTCTACCAAGGTTTTACAGCACCACAATGCCTACTCCACCCATGCTCTACCAAGGTTTTCCAACACAACAATGCCTACTCCACCCATGCTCTACCAAGGTTTTACAGCACCACAATGCCTATTCCACCCATGCTCTACCAAGGTTTTCCAACACAACAATGCCTACTCCACCCATGCTCTACCAAGGTTTTACAGCACCACAATGCCTATTCCACCCATGCTCTACCAAGGTATTACAGCACCACGATGCCTATTCCACCCATGCTCTACCAAGGTTTTCCAGCACCACAATGCCTATTCCACCCATGCTCTACCAAGGTATTACAGCACCACAATGCCTACTCCACCCATGCTCCACCAAGGTATTACAGCACCACAATGCCTATTCCACCCATGCTCTACCAAGGTATTACAGCACCACAATGCCTACTCCACCCATGCTCCACCAAGGTATTACAGCACCACAATGCCTATTCCACCCATGCTCCACCAAGGTATTACAGCACCACAATGCCTATTCCACCCATGCTCCACCAAGGTTTTACAGCACCACAATGCCTATTCCACCCATGCTCTACCAAGGTTTTACAGCACCACAATGCCTATTCCACCCATGCTCTACCAAGGTTTTACAGCACCACAATGCCTATTCACCCATGCTCTACCAAGGTATTACAGCACCACAATGCCTACTCCACCCATGCTCCACCAAGGTATTACAGCACCACAATGCCTATTCCACCCATGCTCCACCAAGGTATTACAGCACCACAATGCCTATTCCACCCATGCTCCACCAAGGTATTACAGCACCACAATGCCTATTCCACCCATGCTCTACCAAGGTTTTACAGCACCACAATGCCTATTCCACCCATGCTCTACCAAGGTTTTACAGCACCACAATGCCTACTCCACCCATGCTCCACCAAGGTTTTACAGCACCACAATGCCTACTCCACCCATGCTCCACCAAGGTTTTACAGCACCACAATGCCTACTCCACCCATGCTCCACCAAGGTATTACAGCACCACAATGCCTACTCCACCCATGCTCTACCAAGGTTTTCCAACACACAGCTTTGACCTACTACAGTAGTTATGTTGGTATATTACGTCAGACTATGTGTATACAGGTTGTTGTAACGGCCGTCGTATTGAGAGGACCGAGGTGCGGCGGGAAAATGTACACTCATCTTCTTAGTTATTATAAAAAGAAGGAAAGAAACGCGTATACAAAAAAACGAACGAACGAACGAACGAACGAACGAACGAACGACACTAACCAGTCCCGTCAGGTGCTACATACACTAAACAGGAAATAACTACCCACAATTCCCATTACCAAAACAACTCTATACATAGGAGCTTCGATCAGAGGCGAACGAGGAACAGCTGCCTCCAATTGAAGGCCAAATCAATAAACTAAACATAGAACTAGAGAGACTAGACTAGAACATAGAAATATACTAACATAGAACATTAACCAAAAAACCCCGGAACACTCTAAACAAACACCCCCTGCCAAGTCCTGACCAAACTAATATAACAAATAACCCCTTATTCTGGTCAGGACGTGACAGGTTGCTTAGGATTCAAACCTTCTCAAACAGCCTAATTCATACTTTTCAGAGGAATAATGGAATAGTGTCCTGCTATAAAATTATATATATATATATTATATACATACAGTACCAGTCAAAAGTTTGGACACACCTACTAATTCAAGGGTTTTTCTTTATTTTTACTATCTTCTACATTGTAGAATAATAGTGAAGACATCAAAACTATGAAATAACACATATGGAATCATGTAGTAACCAAAAAAAAGTGTTAAACAAATCAAAAATATATTTTATATTTGAGATTCTTCAAAGTAGCCACCCTTTGCCGTGATGACAGCTTTGCACACTCTTGACATTCTCTCAACTAGCTTCATGAGGTAGTCACCTGGAATGCATTTCAATTAACAGGTGTGCCTTGTTAAAAGTACATTTGTGGAATTTCTTTCCTTTCTTTCCTTATTAATGCGTTTGAACAAATCAGTTGTGTTGTGACAAGGTAGGGATGGTATACAGAAGATAGCCCTATTTGGTAAAAGTCAAATTTCATATTATGGCAAGAACAGCTCAAATAAGCCAAGAGAAATGACAGTCCATCATTACTTTAAGACATGAAGGTCAAGTCAATACGGAAAATGTAATGAACTTTGAAAGTTTCTTCAAAATCAAAACAAATGTTATTTATGTTCAAATGCAGTCGCAAAAACCATCAAGAGCTGTGATGAAACTAGCTCTCATAGGACACTGTCACACCCTGACCTTAGAGAGCCTTTTTATTCTCTATGTTGGTTAGGTCAGGGTGTGACTAGGGTGGGTACTCTAGTTTTTGTATTTCTATGTTGGCCTGGTATGGTTCCCAATCAGAGGCAGCTGTCTATCGTTGTCTCTGATTGGGGATCATATTTAGGCAGCCTTTTCCCCACCTGTTGTTTTGTGGGATCTTGATTTTTGTATTGTAGCTTTTAGCCCTACAAAGCTGTACGTTTCATTGGTTACTCTTTATTGTTTTGTTGCCGGTTATCATAAATAAAAAATGATTAACCTACCCCACGCTGCATCTTGGTCCGACCATCATCACAACGACGTTCGTAACAGATACCACAGGAAAGGAAGACTCCTGCAGAGGATCAGTTCATTAGAGTTAACTGCACCTCAGATTGCAGCCCAAAATAAATGCTTCACAGAGCTCAAGTAACAGACACATCTCAACATCAACTGTTCAGAGGAGACTGTGTGAATCAGGCCTTCATGGTCGAATTGCTGCAAAGAAACCACTACTAAAGGACACCAATAATAAGAAGAGACTTGCTTGGGCCAAGAAACACGAGAAATGGACATTAGACTGGTGGAAACCTGTCCTTTGGTTTGATGATTCCAAATTTGAGATTTTTGGTTCCAACCACCGTGTCTTTGTGAGACGCAGAGTAGGTGAACAGATGATCTCTGCATGTGTGGTTACCACCGTGAAGCATGGAGGAGGAGGTGTGATGGTGTGGAGGTGCTTTGCTACTGACACTGTCTGTGATTTATTTAGAATTCAAGGTACACTTAACCAGCATGACTACCACAGCATTCTGCAGCGAAACGTCATCCCATCTGGTTTGGGCTTAGTGGGACTATCATTTGTTTTTCTAAAGGACAATGACCCAACACACCTCCAGGCTGTGTAAGGGCTATTTGACCAAGAAGGAGAGTGATGGAGTGCTGCATCAGATGACCTGGCCTCCACAATCACCCAACCTCAACCCAATTGAAATGGTTTGGGATGAGTTGGACCGCAGAGTGAAGGAAAAGCAGCCAACAAGTGCTCAGCATATGTGGGAACTCCTTCAAGACTGTTTGGAAAAGCATGAAGCTGGTTGAGAAATTGTCAGGAGTGTGCAAAGCTGTCATCAAGGCAACGGCTGGCTACTTTGAATATATATTTGGTTACTACATGAATCCATATGTGTTATTTCATAGTTTTGATGTCTTCACTATTATTCTACAATGTAGAAAATAGTAAAAATAAATCAAACACTGGAATGAATAAGTGTGTCCAAACTTTTGACTGGTAGTGTATCTATTCATTGTAACGCCCTGGCCATAGAGAGGGGTTTTTGTTCTTTATTTTGGTTAGGCCAGGGTGTTACATGGGTGGGCGTTCTATGTTCCTTTTTCTATGTTTTTTTTAATTTCTTTGTTTTGGGTCGAGTATGGTTCCTAATCAGAGGCAGCTGTCTATCGTTGTCTCTGATTAGGAATCATACTTAGGCAGCCTTTTCCCCCCACCTGTGCTTTGTGGGATCTTGTGTTTGTGTAGCTGCCTGTGAGCAGCACAGAATGTCACGCTTCGTCTTCATCTGTAATTGTTTTGGTGAGTTTTCATATTTATTAAACGTGTGGAACTCTAAGCCCGCTGCGCCTTGGTCTACTCCTTTAGACGATCGTGACATCCATAAATATATCATTAGGCTGTATCTATATACATATAAAGCCTTTGACTGGTAGTGTATCTATCTATATATCTATCTATATCTATCTATATCTATCTATATCTATCTATATCTATCATTAGGCTGTATCTATATAGATATAAAACCTTTGACTGGTAGTGTATCTATCTATATCTATCTATATCTATCTATATCTATATCTATCATTAGGCTGTATCTACATAGCTATAGGCCTATTGTAAATGTGAATTATTGTAGCGTCACCATCTTTATTGATCAAATAAATACAAATACACACAACTTTAAGCTCCATAGTCCTTTGACAGAGGTTCTGAACTGTCCATTGATCAGCACAGCGATTGATAAAACAGGACCATGTTTGCAAAACAAGTGTTTTTGAGCTTATGTCATTATTACTGATTTGGCATAGGTCCTCAGATCCTCAAAAACGTTCTACATCTGCACCATCGAGAGCATCCTGACTGGTTGCATCACCGCCTGGTATGGCAACTGCTTGGGCCTCCGACCGCAAGGCACTACAGAGGGTAGTGCGTACGGCCCAGTACATCACCGGGGCCAAGCTTCCTGCCATCCAGGATCTCTATACCAGGCGGTGTCAGAGGAAGGCTCTAAAAATTGTCAAAGACTCCAGCCATCCGGTCATAGACTGTCCTCTCTCCTACTGCACGGAGAGCGGTACCGGAGCGCCAAGTCTAGGTCCAAAAGGCTTCTTAACAGCTTCTAACCCCAAACCATAAGACTCCTGAACAGCTAATCAATTGGTTACCCGGACTATTTGCATTGCCCCCCTCCTATCTCTTTTACAGTGCTGCTATTCTCTGTTAATTTATGCATAGTCACTTTAACTCTACCTACATGTACATATTACCTCGACTAACCGGTGGCCCCGCACATTGACTCTGTACCGGTACCCCCCTGTATATAGCCTCCACATTGACTCTGTACCGGTACCCCCTGTATATAGCCTCCACATTGACTCTGTACCGGTACCCCCTGTATATAGCCTCCACACTGACTCTGTACCGGTACCCCCTGTATATAGCCTCCACATTGACTCTGTACCGGTACCCCCCTGTATATAGCCTCCACATTGACTCTGTACCGGTACCCCCCTGTATATAGCCTCCACACTGACTCTGTACCGGTACCCCCTGTATATAGCCTCCACATTGACTCTGTACCGGTACCCCTTGTATATAGCCTCCACATTGACTCTGTACCGGTACCCCCTGTATATAGCCTCCACATTGACTCTGTACCGGTACCCCCTGTATATAGCCTCTACATTGACTCTGTACCGGTACCCCCTGTATATAGCCTCCACATTGACTCTGTACCGGTACCCCCTGTATATAGCCTCCACATTGACTCTGTACCGGTACCCCCTGTATATAGCCACCACATTGACTCTGTACCATAACACCCTGTATATAGCCTCCACATTGACTCTGTACCGGTACCCCCTGTATATAGCCTCCACATTGACTCTGTACCGGTACCCCCTGTATATAGCCTCCACATTGTCTCTGTACCGGTACCCCCTGTATATAGTCTCCACATTGACTCTGTACCGGTACCCCCTGTATATAGCCTCCACATTGACTCTGTACCGGTACCCCCTGTATATAGCCTCCACATTGACTCTGTACCGGTACCCCCTGTATATAGCCTCCACATTGTCTCTGTACCGGTACCCCCTGTATATAGCCTCCACATTGACTCTGTACCGGTACCCCCTGTATATAGCCTCCACATTGACTCTGTACCGGTACCCCCTGTATATAGCCTCCACATTGACTCTGTACCGGTACCCCCTGTATATAGCCTCCACATTGACTCTGTACCGGTACCCCCTGTATATAGCCTCCACATTGACCCTGTACCGGTACCCCCCTGTATATAGCCTCCACATTGACTCTGTACCGGTACCCCCTGTATATAGCCTACACATTGACTCTGTACCGGTACCCCCTGTATATAGCCTCCACATTGACTCTGTACTGGTACCCCCTGAATATAGCCTCCACATTGACTCTGTACCGGTACCCCCTGTATATAGCCTCCACATTGACTCTGTACCGGTACCCCCTGTATATAGCCTCGTTTTTGTTATTTTACTGCTGCTCTTTAAATATTTATTAATTTTAATTATTTTCATTTTTTACTTATCTTTTTTTTACAAGTATTTTTCTAAACTGTGTTGTTGGTTAAGGGCTTGTAAGTAAACATTTCATTATAAGGTCTACTACACCTGTTGTATTCAGCATTTCACTGTAAGGTCTACTACACCTGTTGTATTCAGCATTTCACTGTGAGGTCTACTACACCTGTTGTATTCAGCATTTCACTGTGAGGTCTACTACACCTGTTGTATTCAGCATTTCACTGTGAGGTCTACTACACCTGTTGTATTCAGCATTTCACTGTGAGGTCTACTACACCTGTTGTATTCAGCATTTCACTGTGAGGTCTACAACACCTGTTGTATTCAGCATTTCACTGTGAGGTCTACTACACCTGTTGTATTCAGCATTTCACTGTGAGGTCTACTACACCTGTTGTATTCAGCATTTCCCTGTGAGGTCTACTACACCTGTTGTATTCAGCATTTCACTGTAAGGTCTACTACACCTGTTGTATTCGGCGCATGTGACAAATACGATTTGATTTTGATGTGACTGTGTTCATCACCAAGCTAATGGCTCTATTGTATTCAGCATTTCACTGTGAGGTCTTGAGTTTGTTTTATGTGGTTCGGGCTATGTATTTAGGTAGAGGGGTGTTTGGTTTATGTGGTTCGGGCTATGTATTTAGGTAGAGGGGTGTTTGGTTTATGTGGTTCGGGGTGTGTTTGAGTATGTGTTCATGTAGAGGGGTATTTGTTTTATGTGGTCCGGTCTATGTATTTAGGTAGAGGGGTGTTTGGTTTATGTGGTCCGGGGGTTTGTTAGTATATGTTCTATGCTAGTGTATTTCTATGTTCTGTCTAGTCTATTGTAGTTCTTTGTTTAGTTAATTGGTGTTGGGACCTTCAATTGGAGGCAGCTGGTTATCGTTGCCTCTGATTGAAGGTCCTATAATTAGGAGTTTGTTTTTGTAATGGGGATTTTTTTTGTGGCAGATTGTTGCTGTGTATAGCTTTGTACTTTACAGGCATGTTTTTTGGAATACGTGTTTTGTTTTGTTTTTTTCCTTCTTTGTCCTTTAATCAAAGAAGATGAGTGTAAATTTCCCCGCTGCATTTTGATCTAAACCCTACGACACCCGGGACAACCTGTTGTTAAGTTGGACACCTACTGCCCAACAAAAGATGTTATGAAATATATATTTATTTTCCCCCCTTCGATGACATGTAATGTATGGAATTACAGGCAGGGACCACATTATTACAAGACCAAAAAAAACCCTGCTCCCTGGGTAAAGCATAGACGGTCTCGTAAGTATAAAAGCAAAGCTTGAAAAGGCAGTGGAATGGGATTTGTGTGGTGAGAGAAGAGTCCAATATCAGCCTGGGTAAAAAGTTGGCAGAGGTGCAGTACAGTCACCAGTACAGTCAGGGGATTTAACTCTCCAGATAGACAGGTAGGGTTGCCAGGTCTGGAGCGTTTTCCCCTCCCGTCCCGTCTCGTCCCTGGCTGTGATGCTGATGTTTCTTGTGGTGTGGTGTGGTGGGGAGGGAGGGGGGGGGGGGGGACGACACCAGTCTGTGACCCCAGAGTGAACACCATACCAGAACCACAGAACCACTGGGCATCAGCTACTAAACATAGAACCAGCAACCCCCCCCCCCTTCAGACCAGACGACACAGAGGAATGGAAACTAGACCAAGATTTCACTGGAGACCGTGTGATCTATGCAAACAGTGGTGGGTGTGAACCGCTACGCTGGGCTTTGGAATGTTTTTCTCACCCTTGGTTGGTCAGAAAGGAGGTTCTTTGGCTCCTGGTTGGTCAGAAAGGAGGTTCTTTGGCTCCTGGTTGGTCCAAAAAAATGGCGGGTTCTTTGTCTCCTGGTTGGTTAAGAAAGGAGGTTCTTTGTCTCCTGGTTGGTTAAGAAAGGAGGTTCTTTGTCTCCTGGTTGGTCAGAAAGGAGGTTCTTTGTCTCCTGGTTGGTTAAGAAAGGAGGTTCTTTGTCTCCTGGTTGGTCAGAAAGGAGGTTCTTTGTCTCCTGGTTGGTTAAGAAAGGAGGTTCTTTGTCTCCTGGTTGGTTAAGAAAGGAGGTTCTTTGTCTCCTGGTTGGTTAAGAAAGGAGGTTCTTTGTCTCCTGGTTGGTCAGAAAGGAGGTTCTTTGTCTCCTGGTTGGTTAAGAAAGGAGGTTCTTTGTCTCCTGGTTGGTTAAGAAAGGAGGTTCTTTGTCTCCTGGTTGGTTAAGAAAGGAGGTTCTTTGTCTCCTGGTTGGTCAGAAAGGAGGTTCTTTGGCTCCTGGTTGGTTAAGAAAGGAGGTTCTTTGTCTCCTGGTTGGTTAAGAAAGGAGGTTCTTTGTCTCCTGGTTGGCTAAGAAAGGAGGTTCTTTGTCTCCTGGTTGGTTAAGAAAGGAGATTCTTTGTCTCCTGGTTGGTTAAGAAAGGAGGTTCTTTGTCTCCTGGTTGGTCAGAAAGGAGGTTCTTGGTAGAGGGTCATTGTGATCTAATACAGGAGAATTCAAAACAGGGTCAGAACAGTAAGCAGACATCTTTTCATAATGGGATAGATAACGATGACGTTAATCGGACCAAGGAAAGAGGAGCCAGTTGTTTGACCTCAGTAATTACAGGGGTGAGATTAATGTTTATTTAATGTCCAGGTTGGGGGGGGGGGTATTATTACTCCCTAGTGGTGGATTGAGGGGGGGACGACATCTTTCCTATACTGGGGTAAAGCAGCAGAATCACAGGACACCCCCACAACCCCCCCCCCCCCCCCAAAAAAAAACAGGACTAGTGAATAACATGGCATCAGCTGGTTGAGGGAGAGAAAACACAACAAGATGGCATATGAACCATTGGCATATGTCATTAGTCGTGGCAATAAATTATAGTCTGAAGAGAGAGAAAGTGCTTGTGTGTGTGTGTGTGTGTGTGTGTGTGTGTGTGTGTGTGTGTGTGTGTGTGTGTGTGTGTGTGTGTGTGTGTGTGTGTGTGTGTGTGTGTGTGTGTGTGTGTGTGTGTGTGTGTGTGTGAGAGAGAGATGAAGGGATAGGAGGGAGGGAGATGAAGGGATAGGAGGGAGGGAGATGGATGGAGGGAGGGAGGGAGGTAGAAAGGGAGAGAGAGAAGGAGGGAGGGAGAGGGAGGTAGAGAGAGGGAGGAAGAGAGGGAGAGAGAGATGAAGGAGGGAGGGAGGGAGGAAGAGAGAGAGAGGGAGGTAGAGAGAGGGAGGTAGAGAGAGGGAGGTAGAGAGAGGGAGGTAGAGAGGGAGAGAGGGAGGTAGAAAGGGAGAGAGAGATGAAGGGATAGGAGAGAGAGAGGGAGGTAGAGAGAGGGAGGTAGAGAAGAGAGGGAGGTAGAAAGGGAGGGAGGGAGGGAGAGAGGGAGGTAGAGAGAGAGAGGGAGGTAGAGAGGGAGAGAGGGAGGTAGAAAGGGAGAGAGAGATGAAGGGATGGGAGGGAGGAAGGAAGAGAGAGGGAGGTAGAGAGAGGGAGGTAGAGAGGGAGAGAGAGATGAAGGGATAGGAGAGGGAGGTAGAGAGGGAGGGAGAGAGAGATGGAGGGAGGGTGGGAGGGAGATACATGAGTAAGTAAAGTTCATCCTGCTAATTACATACGCAGCATGTCTATTACCATGGTGATGACACGCTGTGATGTCACCGCAGGGCTTAGCCTTGTATATATGTAGAAACGCCATCATACTGAAGGACTACAGCTGAGGAGGTCCTACAAGTCAAGACCAACTTCTCTACGAGCATCAGAGAGTCACAAGGCATCTCTAACAGCATCACTCTCCTCTTTCTAGTCCAGAGGGGAAATATTTTTTTATACAAAACAAAACTTTTGCTTTTGACTTCATCTGAACATCACTGAGACTGACAGGGAACCAAAGGAAGTGTTGTTTCTGAGGACATCTCCCTTGGCGATAATATTCAGACTAGAAGTAAAACCGACAGCTATTGTTATTGGTAAGTTTATTTTAAATGTAATCTTTAAGCTTATTGTGTACGGTATTTTATGGTGTATTCTGCTTACACGCTGTCCAACTTTTGTATTGAACCCGCGTACACATCATTGTGGTGTATTGACACTGCTGTCTGATTGGTCTACATGGACTTGTCGTTATGACGACAGCCCGACAACCATCTTTCGTCTATGAGCCTATCAGAATCACACAAGCCAAGGCTCACGAAAGACTACTTACTACTTTCACCTGCCTGTCAGGGACTTGATACCTGAACCCCTGGCGACGTGGTTGACCTGTGAACAGACAACGATGTTGATGCTTGGGAATAAAACCAATAATATACTGTAGCCTAGATAAAGCAGAAGGCATTATGGGAATAAAACCAATAATATACTTTAGCCTAGATAAAGGAGAGGGTGTTATGGGAATAAAACCAATAATATACTGTAACCTAGATAAAGGAGAGGATGTTATGGGAATAAAACCAATAATATACTGTAGCCTAGATAAAGGAGAGGGTGTTATGGGAATAAAACCAATAATATACTGTAGCCTAGATAAAGGAGAGGGTGTTATGGGAATAAAACCAATAATATACTAGCCTAGATAAAGGAGAGGATGTTCTGGGAGTAAAACCAATAATATACTGTAGCCTAGATAAAGGAGAGGATGTTATGGGAATAAAACCAATAATATACTGTAGCCTAGATAAAGGAGAGGATGTTATGGGAATAAAACCAATAATATACTCTAGCCTAGATAAAGGGAAGGATGTTATGGGACTAAAACCAATAATATACTATAGCCTAGATAAAGGAGAGGGCGTTATGGGAGTAAAACCAATAATATACTGTAGCCTAGATAAAGGAGAGGGCATTATGGGAATAAAACCAATAATATACTGTAGCCTAAAGATAGAGAGGGTGTTATGGGAATAAAACCAATAATATACTGTAGCCTAGATAAAGGAGAGGGTGTTATGGGAATAAAACCAATAATATACTGTAGCCTAGATAAAGGAGAGGATGTTATGGGAATAAAACCAATAATATACTGTAGCCTAGATAAAGGAGAGGATGTTATGGGAATAAAACCAATAATATACTGTAGCCTAAAGATAGAGAGGGTGTTATGGGAGTAAAACCAATAATATACTGTAGCCTAGATAAAGGAGAGGGTGTTATGGGAATAAAACCAATAATATACTGTAGCCTAGATAAAGGAGAGGATGTTATGGGAATAAAACCAATAATATACTGTAGCCTAGATAAAGGAGAGGATGTTATGGGAATAAAACCAATAATATACTGTAGCCTCGATAAAGGAGAGGGTGTTATGGGAATAAAACCAATAATATACTGTAGCCTAGATAAAGGAGAGGGTGTTATGGGAATAAAACCCCAAACCTACTGTAAATAAAGGAGAGGATGTTATGGGACTAAAACCCCAAACCTACTGTAGATAAAGGAGAGGATGTTATGGGACTAAAACCCCAAACCTACTGTAGATAAAGGAGAGGATGTTATGGGAATAAAACCCCAAACCTACTGTAGATAAAGGAGAGGGACGGATGTTATGGGACTAAAACCCCAAACCTACTGTAGATAAAGGAGAGGATGTTATGGGAATAAAACCCCAAACCTACTGTAGATAAAGGAGAGGATGTTATGGGACTAAAACCCCAAACCTACTGTAGATAAAGAGAGGGACGGATGTTATGAGACTAAAACCCCAAACCTACTGTAGATAAAGGAGAGGATGTTATGGGACTAAAACCCCAAACCTACTGTAGATAAAGGAGAGGATGTTATGGGACTAGAGCTCCACCTTGTACGGGGAAGTGGAGAGGATGTTATGGGACTAAAACCCCAAACCTACTGTAGATAAAGGAGAGGATGTTATGGGACTAGAGCTCCACCTTGTACGGGGAAGTGGAGAGGATGTTATGGGACTAGAGCTCCACCTTGTACGGGGAAGTGGAGAGGATGTTATGGGACTAGAGCTCCACCTTGTACGGGGAAGTGGAGAGGATGTTATGGGACTAGAGCTCCACCTTGTACGGGGAAGTGGAGAGGATGTTATGGGACTAGAGCTCCACCTTGTACGGGGAAGTGGAGAGGATGTTATGGGACTAAAACCCCAAACCTACTGTAGATAAAGGAGATGATGTTATGGGACTAGAGCTCCACCTTGTACGGGGAAGTGGAGAGGATGTTATGGGACTAAAACCCCAAACCTACTGTAGATAAAGGAGAGGATGTTATGAGACTAAAACCCCAAACCTACTGTAGATAAAGGAGAGGATGTTATGGGACTAGAACCCCACCTTGTACGGGGAAGTGGAGAGGATGTTATGGGACTAGAGCTCCACCTTGTACGGGGAAGTGGAGAGGATGTTATGGGACTAGAACCCCACCTTGTACGGGGAAGTGGAGAGGATGTTATGGGACTAGAACCCCACCTTGTACGGGGAAGTGGAGAGGATGTTATGGGACTAGAACCCCACCTTGTACGGGGAAGTGGAGAGGATGTTATGGGACTAGAACCCCACCTTGTACGGGGAAGTGGAGAGGATGTTATGGGACTAGAACCCCACCTTGTACGGGGAAGTGGAGAGGATGTTATGGGACTAGAACCCCACCTTGTACGGGGAAGTGGAGAGGATGTTATGGGACTAGAACCCCACCTTGTACGGGGAAGTGGAGAGGATGTTATGGGACTAGAGCTCCACCTTGTACGGGGAAGTGGAGAGGATGTTATGGGACTAGAGCTCCACCTTGTACGGGGAAGTGGAGAGGATGTTATGGGACTAGAGCTCCACCTTGTACGGGGAAGTGGAGAGGATGTTATGGGACTAGAACCCCACCTTGTACGGGGAAGTGGAGAGGATGTTATGGGACTAGAGCTCCACCTTGTACGGGGAAGTGGAGAGGATGTTATGAGACTAGAGCTCCACCTTGTACGGGGAAGTGGAGAGGATGCTATGGGACTAGAGCTCCACCTTGTACGGGGAAGTGGAGAGGATGTTATGAGACTAGAACCCCACCTTGTACGGGGAAGTGGAGAGGATGTTATGGGACTAGAGCTCCACCTTGTACGGGGAAGTGGAGAGGATGTTATGGGACTAGAACCCCACCTTGTACGGGGAAGTGGAGAGGATGTTATGGGACTAGAACCCCACCTTGTACGGGGAAGTGGAGAGGATGTTATGGGACTAGAACCCCACCTTGTACGGGGAAGTGGAGAGGATGTTATGGGACTAGAACCCCACCTTGTACGGGGAAGTGGAGAGGATGTTATGGGACTAGGACCCCACCTTGTACGGGGAAGTGGAGAGGATGTTATGGGACTAGAACCCCACCTTGTACGGGGAAGTGGAGAGGATGTTATGGGACTAGAACCCCACCTTGTACGGGGAAGTGGAGAGGATGTTATGGGACTAGAACCCCACCTTGTACGGGGAAGTGGAGAGGAGATGTAAAAGCTGTTATGAGATTCTTCCTTGCCAGTTAAAACCCCACAATAAACACTAATATGGCTGAGACATGTCAGACTAACCCACGGCTGGCTGGTAGACACCAGTCTGGGTGAGGAATAGTCTGTCTGTCTGTGTGTGTGAGGAGTGTGAGGAGTGTGTGAGGAGTGTGTGTGTGTGTGTGAGGAGTGTGTGGAGTGTGTGAGGAGTGCGTGGAGTGTGTGTGAGGAGTGTGTGTGAGGAGTGTGTGTGTGTGTGAGGAGTGTGTGTGTGTGTGTGTGTGAGGAGTGTGTGGAGTGTGTGAGGAGTGCGTGGAGTGTGTGTGAGGAGTGTGTGTGAGGAGTGTGTGTGTGTGTGAGGAGTGTGTGTGTGTGTGTGTGTGTGTGTGTGTGTGTGTGAGAGGAGTGTGTGGGTAAGCGATGTGTGGGTAAGCGGTGTGTGGGTAAGCGGTGTGTGGGTAAGCGGTGTGTGTGTGTGTGTGTTTGTGTGTGTGTGTGTGTGTGAGGAGTGTGTGAGGAGTGTGGGTGAGGACTGTGGGGGTAAGCGGTATAGGCCAACGATTCAGGAGACTACAGGTAGATCTGAAATGTAGTCTGGACAGAAAGAGAGGACTTCCTGCATACCGCTGCCTGGGTACAGGATATACCATGTCGTGTTAGGACTTCCTGCATACCGCTGCCTGGGTACAGGATATACCATGTCGTGTTAGGACTTCCTGCATACCGCTGCCTGGGTACAGGATATACCATGTCGTGTTAGGACTTCCTGCATACCGCTGCCTGGGTACAGGATATACCATGTCGTGTTAGGACTTCCTGCATACCGCTGCCTGGGTACAGGATATACCATGTCGTGTCATTAGCATAAAGGGAAGGGGACAATAATGATTGAACAGACCAGACTTGGGGCTCTAATGAGATTTGACTTTATAAAGACACAATATCCCAACTAACTTGAACTGAGTTACCTGAAAATGTTGAGAAATGAAATATTGGGGTAATTGCAAGCTAATAAAACTCCAGACAACATGATAAATGTATGGCAAGCAGATGAGAGTAAGTCAGGGTTTTCACTATAAAAGTCTTGGGCTGGCCCGCCTTAAGGGTTTTTTTAGGGCCTGGCCATGTCCAAAAATTTGGGATGGAAGAAAAAACGTTTTCAGTTTCAACTTCAATGATTTAGTTATAATGTTTGAGTCACACTCAACACCCATGGCAAGGAAATGTGCTTTTTAACTGCAACTTTTTCTCTCAGCCTCATGGCAAAATGTGTAGAATTGCAGGAAATGACCTTTTAAAACTGCAACATTTTATCTCTGCCAGATGGAAAAAATGTGTATAATTGCAGGAAATGACCTTTAAAACTGCAACATTTTATCTAGATCTTCTGCACAGATTCTGATAGACCTGGGCCCTGACAGACCTGGGCCCTGTCAGACCTGGGCCCTGACAGACCTGGGCCCTGTCAGACCTGGGCCCTGACAGACCTGGGCCCTGACAGACCTGGGCCCTGACAGTAAATCCCAGTAAGACCAAAATAATGGTGTTCCAAAAAAGCTCCAGTCGCCAGGACCACAAATACAAATTCCATCTAGACACCGTTGCCTTCTAGAGCACACAAAAAAACTATACATACCTCGGCCTAAACATCAGCACCACAGGTAACTTCCACAAAGCTGTGAACGAGCTGAGAGACAAGGCAAGAAGGGCCTTCTACGCCATCAAAAGGAACATAAAATTCGACATCCCAATTAGGATCTGGCTCAAAATACTTGAATCAGTTATAGAACCCATTGCCCTTTATGGTTGTGAGGTCTGGGGTCCTGCTCACCAACAAACAATTCACAAAATGGGACAAACACCAAATTGAGACTCTGCATGCAGAATTCTACAAAAAATATCCTCTGTGTACAACGTAAACCACCAAATAATGCATTCAGAGCAGAATTAGGCCGATACATAATTATCAAAATCCAGAAATCCAGAAAAGGGCTGTGAACTTCCTAAAAGGAAGCGATTCCCAAACCTTCCATCACCTGCAGAAAGATGAACCTGGAGAAGAGTCCCCTCAGCATGCTGGTCCTGGGGCTCTGTTCACAAACAGACCCCACAGAGTCCCCTCAGCATGCTGGTCCTGGGGCTCTGTTCACAAACAGACCCCACAGAGTCCCCTAAGCAAGCTGGTCCTGGGGCTCTATTCACAAATAGACCCCACAGAGTCCCCTAAGCATGCTGGTCCTGGGGCTCTGTTCACAAACAGACCCCACAGAGTCCCCTAAGCATGCTGGTCCTGGGGCTCTGTTCACAAACAGACCCCACAGAGTCCCCTAAGCATGCTGGTCCTGGGGCTCTGTTCACAAACAGACCCCACAGAGTCCCCTAAGCATGCTGGTCCTGGGGCTCTGTTCACAAACAGACCCCACAGAGTCCCCTCAGCATGCTGGTCCTGGGGCTCTGTTCACAAACACAAACAGACCCCACAGAGTCCCCTAAGCATGCTGGTCCTGGGGCTCTGTTCACAAACACATCCCACAGAGTCCCCTAAGCATGCTGGTCCTGGGGCTCTGTTCACAAACAGACCCCACAGAGCCCCCTAAGCATGCTGGTCCTGGGGCTCTGTTCACAAACACAAAGAGACCCCACAGAGCCCCCTCAGCATGCTGGTCCTGGGGCTCTGTTCACAAACAGACCCCACAGAGGCCCCTAAGCAAGCTGGTCCTGGGGCTCTGTTCACAAACAGACCCCACAGAGTCCCCTAAGCAAGCTGGTCCTGGGGGCTCTGTTCACAAACACAAACAGACCCCACAGAGTCCCCTAAGCAAGCTGGTCCTGGGGCTCTGTTCACAAACACAAACAGACCCCACAGAGTCCCCTAAGCAAGCTGGTCCTGGGGCTCTGTTCACAAACAGACCCCACAGAGTCCCCTAAGCAAGCTGGTCCTGGGGGCTCTGTTCACAAACAAAAACAGACCCCACAGAGTCCCCTAAGCAAGCTGGTCCTGGGGCTCTGTTCACAAACAGACCCCACAGAGTCCCCTAAGCAAGCTGGTCCTGGGGCTCTGTTCACAAACACAAACAGACCCCACAGAGTCCCCTCAGCAAGCTGGTCCTGGGGCTCTGTTCACAAACAGACCCCACAGAGTCCCCTAAGCAAGCTGGTCCTGGGGCTCTATTCACAAATAGACCCCACAGAGTCCCCTCAGCATGCTGGTCCTGGGGCTCTGTTCACAAACAGACCCCACAGAGTCCCCTCAGCATGCTGGTCCTGGGGCTCTGTTCACAAACACAAACAGACCCCACAGAGTCCCCTAAGCAAGCTGGTCCTGGGGCTCTGTTCACAAACAGACCCCACAGAGTCCCCTAAGCATGCTGGTCCTGGGGCTCTGTTCACAAACACAAACAGACCCCACAGAGTCCCCTAAGCAAGCTGGTCCTGGGGCTCTGTTCACAAACACAAACAGACCCCACAGAGTCCCCTAAGCAAGCTGGTCCTGGGGCTCTGTTCACAAACACAAACAGACCCCACAGAGTCCCCTCAGCAAGCTGGTCCTGGGGCTCTGTTCACAAACACAAACAGACCCCACAGAGTCCCCTAAGCATGCTGGTCCTGGGGCTCTGTTCACAAACACAAACAGACCCCACAGAGTCCCCTAAGCAAGCTGGTCCTTGGGCT
Organism: Salmo trutta; assembly: GCF_901001165.1. NCBI lineage: Eukaryota > Metazoa > Chordata > Actinopteri > Salmoniformes > Salmonidae > Salmo > Salmo trutta. Next base: position 42,211 of record NW_021822909.1, on the reverse strand, counting down.
CTGTTCACAAACAGAGTCCCAGGACAGCAACACAATTAGACCCAACCAAATCATGAGAAAACTAAAAGATAATTACTTGAAACATTGGAAAGAATGAACAACAAAAAAACTGAGCAAACTAGAATGTTAATTGGCCCTAAACAGAGAGAGACACAGTGGCAGAATACCTGACCACTGTGACTGACCCAAACTTTGACTATGTACAGACTCAGTGAGCATAGCCTTGCTATTGAGAAAGCTTGTCTTCTCTTAAGAGCCAGGTCTGCCTGCACTGGCCTATGTACACACTGTCCACAAAATGAGGTGGAAACTGAGCTGCACTTCCTAACCTCCTGCCAAATGTATGACCATATTAGAGACACATATTTCCCTCAGATTACACAGATACACAAAGAATTAGAAAACAAACCTGATTTTGATAAACTCCCATATCTACTGGGTGAAATACCACAGTGTTCCATCACAGCAGCAAGATATGTGACCTGTTGCCACAAGAAAAGGGCAACCAGTGAAGAACAAACACCATTGTCAATACAACCCATATTTATGTTTATTTATTTTCCCATTTGCACATCGTTACAACACTGTATATAGACATAATATGACATTTCAAATGTCTTTATTATTTTGGAACTTTTGGAAGTGTAATGTTTACAGTTCATTTTTATGGTTTATTTCACTTTTGTTTATTATCTATTTAACTTGCTTTGGCAACGTAAACAAATGTTTCCCATGCTAATAAAGCCCTTGAATGGAATTCAATTGAATTGAGAGAGAGACAGAGAGAGACAGAGAGAGACAGAGAGAGAGAGACAGAGAGACAGAGACAGAGAGAGACAGAGAGAGAGAGAGAGAGAGAAAGACAGAGAGAGAGAGAGAGACAGAGAGAGAGAGAGAGACACAGAGAGAGAGAGAGAGAGAGAGAGAGACAGAGAGACAGAGAGACAGAGACAGAGAGAGAGAGAGAGAGAAAGACAGAGAGAGAGAGAGAGACACAGAGAGAGAGAGAGAGAGACACAGAGACACAGAGAGAGAGAGAGAGGAGGGTGGATGAGGCATTCTTCATTGGTTCCTACTTTCTCTATATAATATATCTCTGCCAAGGCAGGATGGAGGGAGGGGCCAGAGGTGAAGGAAGGGACTGGGGGGAGAGAGAGAGAGAGACAGAGAGAGAGAGACAGACAGACAGACAGAGAGAGAGAGACAGAGGCCACCCCAGAGAGGAGTATGAGGCAAGTCCTGTCATTGCCTCTTCATCATCTCTAAACTCCTCTCCACCCCTCCCTTCTTCCAAGCTCTCTGTGACACATTAGGAGTCCCACTGCTTGTGGTCTGTAAATCTCTTCCATCTCAGCCATGTGACTGTATGCCTTGTGGGTATAGAGGACCCAGCACTAGGGGTTAGGGCAGGGGTTAGGGGTTAGGGCAGGGGTTAGGGGTTAGGGGTTAGGGGTTAGGGCAGGGGTTAGGGGTTAGGGCAGGGGTTAGGGCAGGGGTTTGGGGTTAGGGGTCAGGGGTTAGGGGTTAGGGCAGGGATTAGGGGTTAGGGCAGGGGTTAGGGGTTAGGGCAGGGATTAGGGGTTAGGGCAGGGGTTAGGGGTTAGGGGTTAGGGATTAGGGGTTGGATTAGGGCTGGGGTTGGGGACAGGAGTTGGGGACAGGAGTTGGGGTGGCAGTCAGATTCTGGGTCTGACTGAAGGAAGAGATGAGAAGAGGCATAACAGTCCTTGTTTCAGCGAGGAGGATTGTTTTCAGAGAGAGAGGCAGCAGAGAACAGAGGAGAGGGGGGAGGAAGTTGTACGACAAAAAAGCGGACATTTGTTTTGTGTATGTCGCCCTCGGCCAAAACACATCAATTGTCGATGTCCGCTGCCTCCCACTGCTGCCAGGAAAAGGCTTTTATGACCTGTTTATAAGCAGGTAGAGGAGAGAACAGGAGAGAATAGGAGATTGAGAGTCTGCAGAGTGGAAGCACATGTCTTGAAGGTATGACGTTATCGGATAGTGTGAAGGTTGGTCCACAACAGAGACAGGTAGACTCTGGACAACCAATCAGACCAAGGGATGTTATAGGGCTGTGGTACTGTGCAGAGTTAGAGGCAGGGTTAGAGGCAGGGTTAGAGGCAGGGTTAGAGGCAGGGTTAGAGGAAGAGTTAGAGACAGAGTTAGAGACAGAATTAGAGACAGATTCAGAAACAGTTCTGGACTGTGCAGAGTTAGAGGCAGAGTTAGAGGCAGAATTAGAGACAGATTCAGAAACAGTTCTGGACTGTGCAGAGTTAGAGGCAAGAGTTAGAGGCAAGAGTTAGAGGCAAGAGTTAGAGGCAAGAGTTAGAGGCAAGAGTTAGAGGCAGAGGCAGAGGCAGAGGCAGAGTTAGAGGCAGAGTTAGAGGCAGAGTTAGAGGCAGATTCAGAAACAGTTCTGGACTGTGCAGAGTTAGAGGCAGAGTTAGAGGCAGAGTTAGAGGCAGAGTTAGAGGCAGAGTTAGAGGCAGATTCAGAAACAGTTCTGGACTGTGCAGAGTTAGAGGCAGAATTAGAGGCAGAGTTAGAGGCAGATTCAGAAACAGTTCTGGACTGTGCAGAGTTAGAGGCAGAGTTAGAGGCAGATTCAGAAACAGTTCTGGACTGTGCAGAGTTAGAGGCAGAGTTAGAGGCAGAGTTAGAAGCAGAATTAGAGACAGATTTAGAGGCAGAGTTAGAGGCAGAATTAGAGGCAGAGGCAGATTCAGAAACAGTTCTGGACTGTGCAGAGTTAGAGGCAGAGTTAGAGGCAGATTCAGAAACCGTTCTGGACTGTGCAGGATGAAACAGTTGTAAACAGAGCAACAGCCTATAAACTGGGGGGGGGGGGAACTTGACTAATTTGCTGTTAGAGAACAACTGTAGAATATTCTCTGGGGGGGGGGGGTAATCTTCGTCCTCTTTACTCCGTCCCTGGAGGGAACACTACCCCCCCCCCCCCCCCCCCCCCCCCCCCACATAGTGCACTACTTTTAGACCAGAGGACTTATGGAGGAATTGATTAAAGACCGTGGTACCATGTGGACTGCAGCCCCTGAACAAAGCAGGTCAGTCTGTTAGTGATTTACAGCAACAACGACACTAATGAACGAAACAACCACGTTTCTAGAAAGGAGACCCTTTTCTCTTTCTTCTTCCTCTCTCAGGTGTGTGACATCATCAAACCGAGACCACATGTTGCCCCCTGGCTGCTGCTGCTGATTTGTTGATTTGATGCCGTTCACAATAACTCATAATTCACCTATTTGGTAAATAAAAGGTCCGTTGTCTCGGTCTACAGTGACCTTTACAGCTGCTATATTTAGGGAAACATTAATACTGAACCCCCCTCCCTTTACAGCTGCTATATTTAGGGAAACATTAATACTGAACCCCCCTCCCTTTACAGCTGCTATATTTAGGGAAACATTAATACTGAACCCCCCTCCCTTTACAGCTGCTATATTTAGGGAAACATTAATACTGAACCCCCCCTCCCTTTACAGCTGCTATATTTAGGGAAACATTAATACTGAACCCCCCTCCCTTTACAGCTGCTATATTTAGGGAAACATTAATACTGAACCCCCCCTCCCTTTACAGCTGCTATATTTAGGGAAACATTAATACTGAACCCCCCTCCCTTTACAGCTGCTATATTTAGGGAAACATTAATACTGAACCCCCCTCCCTTTACAGCTGCTATATTTAGGGAAACATTAATACTGAACCCCCCTCCCTTTACAGCTGCTATATTTAGGGAAACATTAATACTGAACCCCCCCTCCCTTTACAGCTGCTATATTTAGGGAAACATTAATACTGAACCCCCCTCCCTTTACAGCTGCTATATTTAGGGAAACATTAATACTGAACCCCCCTCCCTTTACAGCTGCTATATTTAGGGAAACATTAATACTGAACCCCCCTCCCTTTACAGCTGCTATATTTAGGGAAACATTAATACTGAACCCCCCCTCCCAAACAAAAAAACAAGCCTTGAGGAAGCCAGCGGAATGTGTTGGAGAAAAAAAAACAATTAATTGGAAACTGAGTCACTGACTAAACCTAGTCAGTTGAGTCAGTATTGAGTCAGAACACCTAGAGAACACCCCATGTAACAATAACTGTCCACAGCCTCGCAGGACCTATAATAACATCCACAACAAAGAGAAGACAAAAATGTATACTTGAAAGCGCTTTCCCTCTGCAAGAACGTTAGTCCATTTCCTTGTTTTGGGATGTTGGGACATGTCGACATGTTTGGGATGGTGGACATGTTTGGGATGGTGGGACATGTGGACATGTTTGGGATGGTGGACATGTTTGGGATGTTGGGACATGTAAACATGTTTGGGATGTTGGGACATGTGGACATGTTTGGGATGTTGGGACATGTGGACATGTTTGGGATGGTGGGACATGTGGACATGTTTGGGATGGTGGGACATGTGGACATGTTTGAGATGGTGGACATGTGGACATGTTTGGGATGGTCGACATGTTTGGGATGGTGGACATGTGGTCATGTTTGGGATGTTGGGACATGTGGACATGTTTGGGATGGTGGGACATTTTGGGATGTTGGGACATGTGGACATGTTTGGGATGGTGGGACATGTGAACATGTTTGGGATGTTGGGACATGTGACATGTTTGGGATGTTGGGACATGTTTGGGATGTTGGGACATGTTTGGGATGGTGGGACATGTGGGCATGCTTGGGATGTTGGGACATGTAAACATGTTTGGGATGTTGGGACATGTTTGGGATGTTGGGACATGTGGGTATGTTTGGGATGGTGGGACATGTGGACATGTTTGGGATGGTGGGACATGTGGGCATGTTTGGGATGGCGGGACATGTGGACATGTTTGGGATGGTGGGACATGTGGACATGTTTGGGATGGTGGGACATGTGGACATGTTTGGGATGATGGGACATGTGGACATGTTTGGGATGGTGGGACATGTGGACATGTTTGGGATGATGGGACATGTGGACATGTTTGGGATGGTGGGACATGTGGACATGTTTGGGATGGCGGGACATGTGGACATGTTTGGGATGGTGGGACATGTGGACATGTTTGGGATGGTGGGACATGTGGACATGTTTGGGATGGTGGGACATGTGGACATGTTTGGGATGATGGGACATGTGGACATGTTTGGGATGATGGGACCCGTCTAGCTAAACAGTAATTTAGGGATTCTGGGGATTCTGTGTTGTTCTTTACCTTCTGGATCTCTGGAATAGAAATCTGATGACGAGTGGCAGAGAAATGTATATGGGTCTTTCTCTAAATTAGGGTACTAGTTAGCATTTATTGCTACAACAACAACAACAAAAATATTATTATGTATTGTATTTTTATTTATTAACTAACCTTTATTTTAACTCGACAAGTCAGTTAAGAACAAATTCTTATTTACAAAAACGGCCTATCCCCCAGGCCAAACCTGGACGACGCTGGGCCAATCGCGCGCCGCCCTAAGGGACATACCGTAATGGGTCTTTCCATAAATTAGGGTACTAATTTGGAGCTGTTTGGAGCTGTAACAAAGTAATTCATAATAATTCGTTTTTTGTTTTCATGTGACCACGTTAAGATATGAAGAGGGAACATACCACTGAACTAAAATATAAAAACGTAAAATGTTGGTTTCCATGTTTCAATGAGCTGATATAAAAGATCCCAGGAATGTTCCAGATGAACAAAAAGTTTATTTCTCTCAAATATTCTGCACAAATTGTTTTACATCTCTGTTAGTGAGCATTTCTCCTTTGCCAAGATAATCCATCCACCTGGCAGGTGTGGCATATCATGAATCTGATTAAACAGCATGATTATTACACAGGTGCACCTTGTGCTGGGGGACAATAAAAGGCCACTCTTAAATGTTTTGTCACAACAACACAATGCCACAGATATCTTAAGTTTTGAGGGAGCAGTGCAATTGGCACGCTGACTACAGGAATGCCCACCAGAGATGTTGCCAGATAATTTAATGTTCCTTTCTCTACCATAAGCCGCCTCTAACTTTGTTTTAGAGAATTTGGAAGTACGTCCAACCGGCCGACCACGTGTAATGGCGTCGTGCGGATGAGCGGTACGCTGATGTCAACATCGTGAACAGAACGCCCCATGGTGGCGGCGGTGGGGTTATGGGCATAAGCTACGGACAACGAACATAATTGCGTTTTAATTGAATGAACAGAGATGCCGCGATGAGATCCTGAGGCCTAATTTTAAGGTATCTGTGACCAACAGATGTATATCTGTATTCCCAGTCGTGTTAAATCTATATATTAGGGCCTCGTCGATTTTATTTAAATTGACTGATTTCCACATACGAACTGTAACTCAGTAAAATCAATGAATGAAATTATTGCATGTTAAGTTTATATTTTTGTTCAGTATAAAGATACATTCAATATTGTTCAATCAAAATCTATAAACCTTTTCTCATGTTTGGAGTCTTCACAGATTTGCTAAAAAATCGTGTGACATTAAAAAAAACAATATTTCGGTGTGATCTCTAAAGTACACTGTAACCTGGTAACATTTAGCATCTCTCTAGGTTACGGTGTGATCTCTGAAGTACACTGTAATCTGGTAACATTTAGCATCTCTCTAGGTTACGGTGTGATCTCTGAAGTACACTGTAACCTGGTAACATTTAGTACCTCTCTAGGTTACGGTGTGATCTCTGAAGTACACTGTAACCTGCTAACATTTAGCATCTCTCTAGGTTACGGTGTGATCTCTGAAGTGTATAATATCTCTCTAGGTTTCATCTGACGTAACGGACCTGGCTACTAGGCAGGACACAGAAACACGCAGTGTCCATGTAGATGTTGTGTTGTTGCTAGGGGGAGGGTCTCAGTGTGACATGTATATGTTGTGTTGTTGCTAGGGGGAGGGTCTCATTGTGTCATGGAGATGTTGTGTTGTTGCTAGGGGGAGATATGGTCTCATTGTGACATGGAGATGTTGTGTTGTTGCTAGGGGGAGGGTCTCATTGTGACATGGAGATGTGTTGTTGCTAGGGGGAGGGTCTCATTGTGTCATGTAGATGTTGTGTTGTTGCTAGGGGGAGGGTCTCATTGTGACATGGAGATGTGTTGTTGCTAGGGGGAGGGTCTCATTGTGACATGGAGATGTTGTGTTGTTGCTAGGGGGAGGGTCTCATTGTGTCATGTAGATGTTGTGTTGTTGCTAGGGGGAGGGTCTCATTGTGTCATGGAGATGTTGTGTTGTTGCTAGGGGGAGGGTCTCATTGTGCCATGGAGATGTTGTGTTGTTGCTAGGGGGAGGGTCTCATTGTGCCTATCTAGAATTTCTGTAACTACACTGCGTGAAGCTGCAAGAAAATGCTATTTACATGTACAGTATATCAAACCATTCTGACGTGTTTATTAACCCTTGATGCCCCTTTATTTCTAGAAAGACCCATAATACTGTAGCTCTGGGATTAGCTAATATGACTGATTAGAGAAACAGATCGTATGAAATACCTGGTTTTAAATATGGCGCTTCATCAGTTGCCGCCCCCAAAAAAAGCCAAAGTGGCGCTTTTTTCCCCCCTCAGTTAACCTCAGTCAGCGGCGAGGTAGCGCGCGTGAAACTCCCTCCTCTCCTGAAGACAGAACAACAGGAAGTTTGATAAACAGCGTGGTGAGCGTTCATCATTCCTCTCCTCCACTCCGATTGGAGACGAACTGACAGGAGATGAAACATCGCCAATCCATTCCAGCTGTTCAGAACGGCCTTGGAACGTTCCAATGAAATGCAGCGGAACGGCGAGGAAAAACTCCCAATCAAACAAG
>NW_021822909.1:0-33873 GCF_901001165.1 Salmo trutta | reverse complement strand
CAAACATGTACCATCCCAAACATGTCGACATGTCCCAACATCCCAAAACAGGAAATGGACTAACATTCTTGCAGAGGGAAAGCGCTTTCAAGTATACATTTTGTCTTCTCTTTGTTGTGGATGTTATTTAGGTTGTCGCGAGGCTGTGGACAGTTATTGTTACATGGGGTGTTCTCTAGGTGTTCTGACTCAATATGACTCAACTAACTAGGTTTAGTCAGTGACTCAGTTTCGATTATTTTTTTTTTCTCCAACACATTCCGCTGGCTTCCTCAAGGCTTGTTTTTTTGTTTGGGAGGGGGGGTTCAGTATTAATGTTTCCCTAAATATAGCAGCTGTAAAGGGAGGGGGGGTTCAGATTAATGTTTCCCTAAATATAGCAGCGGTAAAGGGAGGGGGGTTCAGTATTAAGTTTCCCTAAATATAGCAGCTGTAAGGGAGGGGGGGTTCAGTATTAATGTTTCCCTAAATATAGCAGCTGTAAAGGGAGGGGGGGTTCAGTATTAATGTTTCCCTAAATATAGCAGCTGTAAAGGGAGGGGGGGTTCAGTATTAATGTTTCCCTAAATATAGCAGCTGTAAAGGGAGGGGGGTTCAGTATTAATGTTTCCCTAAATATAGCAGCTGTAAAGGGAGGGGGGTTCAGTATTAATGTTTCCCTAAATATAGCAGCTGTAAAGGGGGGGGGTTCAGTATTAATGTTTCCCTAAATATAGCAGCTGTAAAGGGAGGGGGGTTCAGTATTAATGTTTCCATAAATATAGCAGCTGTAAAGGTCACTGTAGACCGAGACAACGGAACCTTTTATTTACCAAATAGGTGAATTATGAGTTATTGTGAACGGCATCAAATCAACAAATCAGCAGCAGCAGCCAGGGGGCAACATGTGTCTCGGTTGATGATGGTCACACACCTGAGAGAGGAAGAAGAAAGAGAAAAGGGTCTCCTTTCTAGAACGTGGTTGTTTCGTTCATTAGTGTCGTTGTTGCTGTAAATCACTAACAGACTGACCTGCTTTGTTCAGGGGCTGCAGTCCACATGGTACCACGGTCTTTAATCAATTCCTCCATAAGTCCTCTGGTCTAAAAGTAGTGCACTATGTGGGGGGGGGGGTAGTGTTCCCTTTAGGACGTAGGCCTGTTCCCTCCAGGGACGGAGTAAAGAGGACGAAGATTACCCCCCCCCCCAGAGAATATTCTACAGTTGTTCTCTAACAGCAAATTAGTCAAGTCCCCCCCCCCCCCCCCCCAGTTTATAGGCTGTTGCTCTGTTTACAACTGTTTCATCCTGCACAGTCCAGACCTGTTTCTGAATCTGCCTCTAACTCTGCCTCTAACTCTGCACAGTCCAGAACTGTTTCTGAATCTGCCTCTGCCTCTAATTCTGCCTCTAACTCTGCCTCTAAATCTGTCTCTAACTCTGCCTCTAACTCTGCCTCTAACTCTGCCTCTAACTCTGCACAGTCCAGAACTGTTTCTGAATCTGCCTCTAACTCTGCCTCTAACTCTGCACAGTCCAGAACTGTTTCTGAATCTGCCTCTAACTCTGTCTCTAATTCTGCCTCTAACTCTGCACAGTCCAGAACTGTTTCTGAATCTGCCTCTAACTCTGCCTCTTACTCTGACTCTAACTCTGCCTCTGCCTCTGCCTCTAACTCTTGCCTCTAACTCTTGCCTCTAACTCTGCACAGTCCAGAACTGTTTCTGAATCTGTCTCTAATTCTGTCTCTAACTCTGCCTCTAACTCTGCACAGTCCAGAACTGTTTCTGAATCTGTCTCTAATTCTGTCTCTAACTCTGTCTCTAACTCTGCCTCTAACCCTGCCTCTAACCCTGCCTCTAACCCTGCCTCTAACCCTGTCTCTAACCCTGCCTCTAACCCTGCCTCTAACCCTGCCTCTAACCCTGCCTCTAACCCTGCACAGTACCACAGCCCTATAACATCCCTTGGTCTGATTGGTTGTCCAGAGTCTACCTGTCTCTGTTGTGGACCAACCTTCACACTATCCGATAACGTCATACCTTCAAGACATGTGCTTCCACTCTGCAGACTCTCAATCTCCTATTCTCTCCTGTTCTCTCCTCTACCTGCTTATAAACAGGTCATAAAAGCCTTTTCCTGGCAGCAGTGGGAGGCAGCGGACATCGACAATTGATGTGTTTTGGCCGAGGGCGGCATACACAAAACAAATGTCCGCTTTTTTGTCGTACAACTCCTCCCCCTCTCCTCTGTTCTCTGCTGCCTCTCTCTCTGAAAACAATCCTCCTCGCTGAAACAAGGACTGTTATGCCTCTTCTCATCTCTTCCTTCAGTCAGACCCAGAATCTGACTGCCACCCCAACTCCTGTCCCCAACTCCTGTCCCCAACCCCAGCCCTAATCCAACCCCTAATCCCTAACCCCTAACCCCTAACCCCTGCCCTAACCCCTAATCCCTGCCCTAACCCCTAACCCCTGACCCCTAACCCCCAAACCCCTGCCCTAACCCCTGCCCCTAACCCCTAATCCCTGCCCTAACCCCTAACCCCTAACCCCTGCCCTAACCCCTAACCCCTGCCCTAACCCCTGCCCTAACCCCTACCCCCTAACCCCTAACTCAGTGTGCTGGGTCCTCTATACCCACAAGGCATACAGTCACATGGCTGAGATGGAAGAGATTTACAGACCACAAGCAGTGGGACTCCTAATGTGTCACAGAGAGCTTGGAAGAAGGGAGGGGTGGAGAGGAGTTTAGAGATGATGAAGAGGCAATGACAGGACTTGCCTCATACTCCTCTCTGGGGTGGCCTCTGTCTCTCTCTCTCTCTCTGTCTGTCTGTCTGTCTGTCTCTCTCTGTCTCTCTCTCTCTCTCCCCCCAGTCCCTTCCTTCACCTCTGGCCCCTCCCTCCATCCTGCCTTGGCAGAGATATATTATATAGAGAAAGTAGGAACCAATGAAGAATGCCTCATCCACCCTCCTCTCTCTCTCTCTCTCTGTGTCTCTCTCTCTCTCTCTGTCTTTCTCTCTCTCTCTCTCTCTCTGTCTCTCTCTCTCTCTCTCTGTCTCTGTCTCTCTGTCTCTCTGTGTCTCTCTCTCTCTCTCTCTCCTCTCTCTCTCTCTCTGTGTCTCTCTCTCTCTCTCTCTCTGTCTCTCTCTCTCTCTCTCTGTCTCTGTCTCTCTCTGTCTCTCTCTGTCTCTCTCTGTCTCTCTCTGTCTCTCTCTCAATTCAATTGAATTCCATTCAAGGGCTTTATTAGCATGGGAAACATTTGTTTACGTTGCCAAAGCAAGTTAAATAGATAATAAACAAAAGTGAAATAAACCATAAAAATGAACTGTAAACATTACACTTCCAAAAGTTCCAAAATAATAAAGACATTTGAAATGTCATATTATGTCTATATACAGTGTTGTAAGGATGTACAAATAGTTAAAATACAAAAGGGAAAATAAATAAACATAAATATGAGTTGTATTTATAATGGTGTTTGTTCTTCACTGGTTGCCCTTTTCTTGTGGCAACAGGTCACACATCTTGCTGCTGTGATTGGTCACTGTGGTATTTCACCCAGTAGATATGGGAGTTTATCAAAATTAGATTTGTTTTCTAATTCTTTGTGTATCTGTGTAATCTGAGGGAAATATGTGTCATACATTTGGCAGGAGGTTAGGAAGTGCAGCTCAGTTTCCACCTCATTTTGTGGACAGTGTGTACATAGGCCAGTGCAGGCAGACCTGGCTCTTAAGAGAAGACAAGCTTTCTCAATAGCAAGGCTATGCTCACTGAGTCTGTACATAGTCAAAGTTTGGGTCAGTCACAGTGGTCAGGTATTCTGCCACTGTGTTCTCTCTGTTTAGGGCCAAATAACCTTCTAGTTTGCTCTGTTTTTTTGTTGTTCATTCTTTCCAATGTTTCAAGTAATTATCTTTTTGTTTTCTCATGATTTGGTTGGGTCTAATTGTGTTGCTGTCCTGGGACTCTGTTTGTGAACAGAGCCCCCAGGACCAGCTTGCTTAGGGGACTCTGTGGGGTCTGTTTGTGAACAGAGCCCCCAGGACCAGCTTGCTTAGGGGACTCTGTGGGGTCTGTTTGTGTTTGTGAACAGAGCCCCAGGACCAGCATGCTTAGGGGACTCTGTGGGGTCTGTTTGTGTTTGTGAACAGAGCCCCAGGACCAGCATGCTTAGGGGACTCTGTGGGGTCTGTTTGTGTTTGTGAACAGAGCCCCAGGACCAGCATGCTTAGGGGACTCTGTGGGGTGTGTTTGTGTTTGTGAACAGAGCCCCAGGACCAGCTTGCTTAGGGGACTCTGTGGGGTCTATTTGTGTTTGTGAACAGAGCCCCAGGACCAGCTTGCTTAGGGGACTCTGTGGGGTCTGTTTGTGTTTGTGAACAGAGCCCCAGGACCAGCTTGCTTAGGGGACTCTGTGGGGTCTGTTTGTGTTTGTGAACAGAGCCCCAGGACCAGCATGCTGAGGGGACTCTGTGGGGTCTGTTTGTGAACAGAGCCCCAGGACCAGCATGCTGAGGGGACTCTGTGGGGTCTATTTGTGAATAGAGCCCCAGGACCAGCTTGCTTAGGGGACTCTGTGGGGTCTGTTTGTGAACAGAGCCCCAGGACCAGCTTGCTTAGGGGACTCTGTGGGGTCTGTTTGTGTTTGTGAACAGAGCCCCAGGACCAGCTTGCTTAGGGGACTCTGTGGGGTCTGTTTGTGAACAGAGCCCCAGGACCAGCTTGCTTAGGGGACTCTGTGGGGTCTGTTTGTGTTTGTGAACAGAGCCCCCAGGACCAGCTTGCTTAGGGGACTCTGTGGGGTCTGTTTGTGAACAGAGCCCCAGGACCAGCTTGCTTAGGGGACTCTGTGGGGTCTGTTTGTGTTTGTGAACAGAGCCCCCAGGACCAGCTTGCTTAGGGAACACTGTGGGGTCTGTTTGTGTTTGTGAACAGAGCCCCAGGACCAGCTTGCTTAGGGGACTCTGTGGGGTCTGTTTGTGTTTGTGAACAGAGCCCCAGGACCAGCTTGCTTAGGGGCCTCTGTGGGGTCTGTTTGTGAACAGAGCCCCAGGACCAGCATGCTGAGGGGGCTCTGTGGGGTCTCTTTGTGTTTGTGAACAGAGCCCCAGGACCAGCATGCTTAGGGGGCTCTGTGGGGTCTGTTTGTGAACAGAGCCCCAGGACCAGCATGCTTAGGGGACTCTGTGGGGTGTGTTTGTGAACAGAGCCCCAGGACCAGCATGCTTAGGGGACTCTGTGGGGTCGGTTTGTGTTTGTGAACAGAGCCCCAGGACCAGCATGCTGAGGGGACTCTGTGGGGTCTGTTTGTGAACAGAGCCCCAGGACCAGCTTGCTTAGGGGACTCTGTGGGGTCTGTTTGTGTTTGTGAACAGAGCCCCAGGACCAGCATGCTGAGGGGACTCTGTGGGGTCTGTTTGTGAACAGAGCCCCAGGACCAGCTTGCTTAGGGGACTCTGTGGGGTCTGTTTGTGTTTGTGAACAGAGCCCCAGGACCAGCTTGCTGAGGGGGCTCTGTGGGGTCTCTTTGTGTTTGTGAACAGAGCCCCAGGACCAGCATGCTTAGGGGACTCTGTGGGGTGTGTTTGTGAACAGAGCCCCAGGACCAGCATGCTTAGGGGGCTCTGTGGGGTCTGTTTGTGAACAGAGCCCCAGGACCAGCATGCTTAGGGGACTCTGTGGGGTCTGTTTGTGAACAGAGCCCCAGGACCAGCATGCTGAGGGGACTCTGTGGGGTCTGTTTGTGAACAGAGCCCCAGGACCAGCATGCTGAGGGGACTCTGTGGGGTCTGTTTGTGAACAGAGCCCCAGGACCAGCTTGCTGAGGGGACTCTGTGGGGTCTGTTTGTGAACAGAGCCCCCAGGACCAGCATGCTGAGGGGACTCTGTGGGGTCTGTTTGTGAACAGAGCCCCAGGACCAGCTTGCTGAGGGGACTCTGTGGGGTCTGTTTGTGAACAGAGCCCCAGGACCAGCTTGCTGAGGGGACTCTGTGGGGTCTGTTTGTGAACAGAGCCCCAGGACCAGCATGCTGAGGGGACTCTGTGGGGTCTGTTTGTGAACAGAGCCCCAGGACCAGCTTGCTGAGGGGACTCTGTGGGGTCTGTTTGTGAACAGAGCCCCAGGACCAGCATGCTTAGGGGACTCTGTGGGGTCTGTTTGTGAACAGAGCCCCAGGACCAGCTTGCTGAGGGGACTCTGTGGGGTCTGTTTGTGAACAGAGCCCCAGGACCAGCATGCTTAGGGGACTCTGTGGGGTCTGTTTGTGAACAGAGCCCCAGGACCAGCTTGCTGAGGGGACTCTGTGGGGTCTGTTTGTGAACAGAGCCCCAGGACCAGCATGCTTAGGGGACTCTGTGGGGTCTGTTTGTGAACAGAGCCCCAGGACCAGCTTGCTGAGGGGACTCTGTGGGGTCTGTTTGTGAACAGAGCCCCAGGACCAGCATGCTTAGGGGACTCTGTGGGGTCTGTTTGTGAACAGAGCCCCAGGACCAGCTTGCTGAGGGGACTCTGTGGGGTCTGTTTGTGAACAGAGCCCCAGGACCAGCATGCTGAGGGGACTCTGTGGGGTCTGTTTGTGAACAGAGCCCCAGGACCAGCTTGCTGAGGGGACTCTGTGGGGTCTGTTTGTGAACAGAGCCCCAGGACCAGCATGCTGAGGGCTCTTCTCCAGGTTCATCTTTCTGCAGGTGATGGAAGGTTTGGGAATCGCTTCCTTTTAGGAAGTTCACAGCCCTTTTCTGGATTTCTGGATTTTGATAATTATGTATCGGCCTAATTCTGCTCTGAATGCATCATTTGGTGGTTTACGTTGTACACAGAGGATATTTTTTGTAGAATTCTGCATGCAGAGTCTCAATCTGGTGTTTGTCCCATTTTGTGAATTCTTGGTTGGTGAGCGGACCCCAGACCTCACAACCATAAAGGGCAATGGGTTATATAACTGATTCAAGTATTTTGAGCCAGATCCTAATTGGGATGTCGAATTTTATGTTCCTTTTGATTGCGTAGAAGGCCCTTCTTGCCTTGTCTCTCAGCTCGTTCACAGCTTTGTGGAAGTTACCTGTGGTGCTGATGTTTAGGCCGAGGTATGTATAGTTTTTTTGTGTGCTCTTGGGCAACGGTATCTAGATGGAATTTGTATTTTGTAGTCCTGGCGACTGGAGCTTTTTTGGAACACCATTATTTTGGTCTTACTGGGATTTACTGTCAGGGCCCAGGTCTGTCAGGGCCCAGGTCTGACAGGGCCCAGGTCTGTCAGGGCCCAGGTCTGTCAGGGCCCAGGTCTATCAGAATCTGTGCAGAAGATCTAGATAAAATGTTGCAGTTTTAAAGGTCATTTCCTGCAATTATACACCTTTTTTCCATGTGGCAGAGATAAAATGTTGCAGTTTTAAAAGGTCATTTCCTGCAATTCTACACATTTTGCCATGAGGCTGAGAGAAAAAGTTGCAGTTAAAAAGCACATTTCCTTGCCATGGGTGTGAGTGTGACTCAAACATTATAACTAAATCATTGAAGTTGAAACTGAAAACGTTTTTTCTTCCATCCCAAATTTTTGGACATGGCTGGGCCCTAAAAAAAACCCTTAAGGCGGGCCAGCCCAAGACTTTTATAGTGAAAACCCTGACTTACTCTCATCTGCCTGCCATACATTTATCATGTTGTCTTGAGTTTTATTAGCTTGCAACTACCCCAATATTTCATTTCTCACCATTTTCAGGTAACTCAGTTCAAGTTAGTTGGGATATTGTGTCTTTATAAAGTCAAATATCATTAGAGCCCCAAGTCTGGTCTGTTCAATCATTATTGTCCCCTTCCCTTTATGCTAATAACACGACATGGTATATCCTGTACCCAGGCAGCGGTATGCAGGAAGTCCTAACACGACATGGTATATCCTGTACCCAGGCAGCGGTATGCAGGAAGTCCTAACACGACATGGTATATCCTGTACCCAGGCAGCGGTGTGCAGGAAGTCCTAACATGACATGGTATATCCTGTACCCAGGCAGCGGTATGCAGGAAGTCCTAACACGACATGGTATATCCTGTACCCAGGCAGCGGTGTGCAGGAAGTCCTAACACGACATGGTATATCCTGTACCCAGGCAGCGGTGTGCAGGAAGTCCTAACACGACATGGTATATCCTGTACCCAGGCAGCGGTATGCAGGAAGTCCTAACACGACATGGTATATCCTGTACCCAGGCAGCGGTATGCAGGAAGTCCTAACACGACATGGTATATCCTGTACCCAGGCAGCGGTATGCAGGAAGTCCTAACACGACATGGTATATCCTGTACCCAGGCAGCGGTATGCAGGAAGTCCTAACACGACATGGTATATCCTGTACCCAGGCAGCGGTATGCAGGAAGTCCTAACACGACATGGTATATCCTGTACCCAGGCAGCGGTATGCAGGAAGTCCTAACACGACATGGTATATCCTGTACCCAGGCAGCGGTATGCAGGAAGTCCTCTCTTTCTGTCCAGACTACATTTCAGATCTACCTGTAGTCTCCTGAATCGTTGGCCTATACCGCTTACCCCCACAGTCCTCACCCACACTCCTCACACACTCCTCACACACACACACACACACACACACACACCGCTCACACACACACACCGCTCACCCACACACACCGCTTACCCACACACACCGCTTACCCACACACGCCGCTCACCCACACACGCCGCTCACCCACACACGCCGCTCACCCACACACACCGCTCACCCACACACACCGCTTACCCCCACACCGCTTACCCCCACACCGCTTACCCACACATCTCACACACACACACTCCACACACACACACACACACACACACACACACACCACACACACTCCACACACACACACACACACACTCCACACACACTCCACACACACACACACACACACACACACTCCACACACTCCACACACTCCTCACACACACAGAGAGACAGACTATTCCTCACCCAGACTGCTGTCTACCAGCCAGCCGTGGGTTAGTCTGACATGTCTCAGCCATATTAGTGTTTATTGGGGGGTTTTAACTGGCCAGGAAGAATCTCATAACAGCTTTTACATCTCCTCTCCACTTCCCCGTACAGGGTGGGGTTCTAGTCCCATAACATCCTCTCCACTTCCCCGTACAAGGTGGGGTTCTAGTCCCATAACATCCTCTCCACTTCCCCGTACAAGGTGGGGTTCTAGTCCCATAACATCCTCTCCACTTCCCCGTACAAGGTGGGGTTCTAGTCCCATAACATCCTCTCCACTTCCCCGTACAGGGTGGGGTTCTAGTCCCATAACATCCTCTCCACTTCCCCGTACAGGGTGGGGTTCTAGTCCCATAACATCCTCTCACTTCCCCGTACAAGGTGGGGTTCTAGTCCCATAACATCCTCTCCACTTCCCCGTACAAGGTGGGGTTCTAGTCCCATAACATCCTCTCCACTTCCCCGTACAAGGTGGGGTTCTAGTCCCATAACATCCTCTCCACTTCCCCGTACAAGGTGGGGTTCTAGTCCCATAACATCCTCTCCACTTCCTCCCGTACAAGGTGGGGTTCTAGTCCCATAACATCCTCTCCACTTCCCCGTACAAGGTGGAGCTCTAGTCCCATAACATCCTCTCCACTTCCCCGTACAAGGTGGGGTTCTAGTCCCATAACATCCTCTCCACTTCCCCGTACAAGGTGGAGCTCTAGTCCCATAACATCCTCTCCATTTCCCCGTACAAGGTGGGGTTCTAGTCCCATAACATCCTCTCCACTTCCCCGTACAAGGTGGGGTTCTAGTCCCATAACATCCTCTCCACTTCCCCGTACAAGGTGGGGTTCTAGTCCCATAACATCCTCTCCACTTCCCCGTACAAGGTGGGGTTTCTAGTCCCATAACATCCTCTCCACTTCCCCGTACAAGGTGGGGTTCTAGTCCCATAACATCCTCTCCACCTCCCCGTACAAGGTGGGGTTCTAGTCCCATAACATCCTCTCCACTTCCCCGTACAAGGTGGAGCTCTAGTCCCATAACATCCTCTCCACTTCCCCGTACAAGGTGGAGCTCTAGTCCCATAACATCCTCTCCACTTCCCCGTACAAGGTGGAGCTCTAGTCCCATAACATCCTCTCCACTTCCCCGTACAAGGTGGAGCTCTAGTCCCATAACATCCTCTCCACTTCCCCGTACAAGGTGGAGCTCTAGTCCCATAACATCCTCTCCACTTCCCCGTACAAGGTGGGGTTTTAGTCCCATAACATCCTCTCCTTTATCTACAGTAGGTTTGGGGTTTTAGTCCCATAACATCCTCTCCTTTATCTACAGTAGGTTTGGGGTTTTAGTCTCATAACATCCTCTCCTTTATCTACAGTAGGTTTGGGGTTTTAGTCCCATAACATCCTCTCCTTTATCTACAGTAGGTTTGGGGTTTTAGTCCCATAACATCCTCTCCTTTATCTACAGTAGGTTTGGGGTTTTAGTCCCATAACATCCTCTCCTTTATCTACAGTAGGTTTGGGGTTTTAGTCCCATAACATCCTCTCCTTTATCTACAGTAGGTTTGGGGTTTTAGTCCCATAACATCCTCTCCTTTATCTACAGTAGGTTTGGGGTTTTAGTCCCATAACATCCTCTCCTTTATCTACAGCAGGTTTGGGGTTTTAGTCCCATAACATCCGTCCCTCTCTCTATCTACAGCAGGTTTGGGGTTTTATTCCCATAACACCCTCTCCTTTATCTAGGCTACAGTATATTATTGGTTTTATTCCCATAACACCCTCTCCTTTATCTAGGCTACAGTATATTATTGGTTTTATTCCCATAACACCCTCTCCTTTATCTAGGCTACAGTATATTATTGGTTTTATTCCCAAAACAACCTCTCCTTTATCTAGGCTACAGTATATTATTGGTTTTATTCCCATAACATCCTCTCCTTTATCTAGGCTACAGTATATTATTGGTTTTATTCCCATAACGCCCTCTCCTTTATCTACTCTACAGTATATTATTGGTTTTATTCCCATAACGCCCTCTACTTTATCGAGGCTTCAGTGTGTTATTGGTTTTATTCCCATAACACCCTCTCCTTTATCTAGGCTACAGTATATTATTGGTTTTATTCCCATAACGCCCTCTCCTTTATCTAGGCTACAGTATATTATTGATTTTATTCCCATAACATCCTCTCCTTTATCTAGGCTACAGTATATTATTGGTTTTATTCCCATAATACCCTCTCCTTTATCAAGGCTACAGTATATTATTGGTTTTATTCCCATAACACCCTCTCCTTTATCTAGGCTACAGTATTTTATTGGTTTTATTCCCAAAACAACCTCTCCTTTATCTAGGCTACAGTATATTATTGGTTTTATTCCCAAAACAACCTCTCCTTTATCTAGGCTACAGTATATTATTGGTTTTATTCCCATAACACCTTCTGCTTTATCTAGGCTACAGTATATTATTGGTTTTGCTCCCTTAATGCCCTCTTTTTTATCGAGGCTAAAGTATATTATTGGTTTTATTCCCATAACATCCTCTCCTTTATCTAGGCTACAGTATATTATTGGTTTTATTCCCATAACACCCTCTCCTTTATCTAGGCTATAGTATATTATTGGTTTTATTCCCATAACACCCTCTCCTTTATCTAGGCCACAGTATATTATTGGTTTTCTTCCCATAACACCCTCTCCTTTATCTAGGTTACAGTATATTGTTGGTTTTATTCCCATAACGCCCTCTCCTTTATCTAGGCTACAGTATATTATTGGTTTTATTCCCATAACATCCTCTCCTTTATCTAGGCTACAGTATATTATTGGTTTTATTCCCATAACATCCTCTCCTTTATCTAGGCTACAGTATATTATTGGTTTTATTCCCATAACACCCTCTCCTTTATTTAGGCTACAGTATATTATTGGTTTTATTCCCATAACGCCCTCTCCTTTAACTAGGCTACAGTATATTATTGGTTTTATTCCCATAACGCCCTCTCCTTTATCGAGGCTTCAGTATGTTATTGGTTTTATTCCCATAACACCCTCTCCTTTATCTAGGCTACAGTATATTATTGGTTTTATTCCCATAACGCCCTCTCCTTTATCTAGGCTACAGTATATTATTGGTTTTATTCCCATAACATCCTCTCCTTTATCTAGGCTACAGTATATTATTGGTTTTATTCCCATAATACCCTCTCCTTTATCTAGGCTACAGTATATTATTGGTTTTATTCCCATAACACCGTCTCCTTTATCTAGGCTACAGTATATTATTGGTTTTATTCCCAAAACAACCTCTCCTTTATCTAGGCTACAGTATATTATTGGTTTTATTCCCAAAACAACCTCTCCTTTATCTAGGCTACAGTATATTATTGGTTTTATTCCCATAACACCTTCTGCTTTATCTAGGCTACAGTATATTATTGGTTTTATTCCCATAACACCCTCTCCTTTATCTAGGCTACAGTATGTTATTGGTTTTATTCCCATAACGCCCTCTACTTTATCGAGGCTTCAGTGTGTTATTGGTTTTATTCCCATAACACCCTCTCCTTTATCTAGGCTACAGTATATTATTGGTTTTATTCCCATAACGCCCTCTCCTTTATCTAGGCTACAGTATATTATTGGTTTTATTCCCATAACATCCTCTCCTTTATCTAGGCTACAGTATATTATTGGTTTTATTCCCATAATACCCTCTCCTTTATCTAGGCTACAGTATATTATTGGTTTTATTCCCATAACACCCTCTCCTTTATCTAGGCTACAGTATATTATTGGTTTTATTCCCAAAACAACCTCTCCTTTATCTAGGCTACAGTATATTATTGGTTTTATTCCCAAAACAACCTCTCCTTTATCTAGGCTACAGTATATTATTGGTTTATCCCATAACACCTTCTGCTTTATCGTGGCTACAGTATATTATTGGTTTTACTCCCCTTAATGCCCTCTCTTTTATCGAGGCTACAGTATATTATTGGTTTTATTCCCATAACATCCTCTCCTTTATCTAGGCTACAGTATATTATTGGTTTTATTCCCATAACACCCTCTCCTTTATCTAGGCTATAGTATATTATTGGTTTTATTCCCATAACACCCTCTCCTTTATCTAGGCTACAGTATATTATTGGTTTTCTTCCCATAACACCCTCTCCTTTATCTAGGTTACAGTATATTGTTGGTTTTATTCCCATAACGCCCTCTCCTTTATCTAGGCTACAGTATATTATTGGTTTTCTTCCCAAAACAACCTCTCCTTTATCTAGGCTTCAGTATATTATTGGTTTTATTCCCAAAACAACCTCTCCTTTATCTAGGCTACAGTATATTATTGGTTTTATTCCCATAACACCTTCTGCTTTATCTAGGCTACAGTATATTATTGGTTTTACTCCCTTAATGCCCTCTCTTTTATCGAGGCTACAGTATATTATTGGTTTTATTCCCATAACATCCTCTCCTTTATCTAGGCTACAGTATATTATTGTTTTTATTCCCATAACACCCTCTCCTTTATCTAGGCTACAGTATATTATTGGTTTTATTCCCATAACATCCTCTCCTTTATCTAGGCTACAGTATATTATTGGTTTTATTCCCATAACATCCTCTCCTTTATCTAGGCTACAGTATATTATTGGTTTTATTCCCATAACATCCTCTCCTTTATCTAGGCTACAGTATATTATTGGTTTTATTCCCATAACACCCTCTCCTTTATCGTGGCTACAGTATATTATTGGTTTTATTCCCATAACATCCTCTCCTTTATCGAGGCTACAGTATATTATTGGTTTTATTCCCATAACATCCTCTCCTTTATCTAGGCTATAGTATATTATTGGTTTTATTCCCATAACATCCTCTCCTTTAACTAGGCTACAGTATATTATTGGTTTTATTCCCATAACATCCTCTCCTTTATCTAGGCTACAGTATATTATTGGTTTTATTCCCATAACATCCTCTCCTTTATCTAGGCTACAGTATATTATTGGTTTTAGTCCCAAGCATCAACATCGTTGTCTGTTCACAGGTCATCCACGTCGCCAGGGGTTCAGGTATCAAGTCCCTGACAGGCAGGTGAAAGTAGTAAGTAGTCTTTCGTGAGCCTTGGCTTGTGTGATTCTGATAGGCTCATAGACGAAAGATGGTTGTCGGGCTGTCGTCATAACGACAAGTCCATGTAGACCAATCAGACAGCAGTGTCAATACACCACAATGATGTGTACGCGGGTTCAATACAAAAGTTGGACAGCGTGTAAGCAGAATACACCATAAAATACCGTACACAATAAGCTTAAAGATTAAATTGAAAATAAACTTACCAATAACAATAGCTGTCGGTTTTACTTCTAGTCTGAATATTATCGCCAAGGGAGATGTCCTCAGAAACAACACTTCCTTTGGTTCCCTGTCAGTCTCAGTGATGTTCAGATGAAGTCAAAAGCAAAAGTTTTGTTTTGTATAAAAAAATATTTCCCCTCTGGACTAGAAAGAGGAGAGTGATGCTGTTAGAGATGCCTTGTGACTCTCTGATGCTCGTAGAGAAGTTGGTCTTGACTTGTAGGACCTCCTCAGCTGTAGTCCTTCAGTATGATGGTGTTTCTACATATATACAAGACTAAGCCCTGCGGTGACATCACAGCGTGTCATCACCATGGTAATAGACATGCTGCGTATGTAATTAGCAGGATGAACTTTACTTACTCATGTATCTCCCTCCCACCCTCCCTCCCTCCATCCCTCCCTCCCTCCCTCCATCTCTCTCTCCCTCTCTACCTCCCTCTCCTATCCCTTCATCTCTCTCTCCCTCTCTACCTCCCTCTCTCTACCTCCCTCTCTCTTCCTTCCTCCCTCCCATCCCTTCATCTCTCTCTCCCTTTCTACCTCCCTCTCTCCCTCTCTACCTCCCTCTCTCTCTCTACCTCCCTCTCCTCTCTCCCTCCCTCCCTCCCTCCATCTCTCTCTACCTCCCTCTCTCTACCTCCCTCTCTCTACCTCCCTCTCTCTACCTCCCTCTCTCTACCTCCCTCCCTCCCTCTCTCCTTCTCTCCTATCCCTTCATCTCTCTCTCCCTTTCTACCTCCCTCTCTCTACCTCCCTCTCTCTACCTCCCTCTCTCTACCTCCCTCCCTCCATCTCTCTCTCCCTCTCTTCCTCCCTCTCTCTACCTCCCTCTCTCTTCCTTCCTCCCTCCCTCCCTCTTCCTTCCTCCCTCCCTCTCTCCCTCTCTACCTCCCTCTCCTATCCCTTCATCTCTCTCTCCCTCTCTACCTCCCTCTCTCTACCTCCCTCTCTCTTCCTTCCTCCCTCCCATCCCTTCATCTCTCTCTCCCTTTCTACCTCCCTCTCTCCCTCTCTACCTCCCTCTCTCTCTCTCTCTCTCTCTCTACCTCCCTCTCTCCCTCCCTCTCTCTCTCCCTCGCTCTCTCTACCTCCCTCTCTCTCTACCTCCCTCTCTCTACCTCCCTCTCTCTTCCTCCCTCCCTCCCTCCCTCCCTCCCTCCCTCCCTCCATCTCTCTCTCCCTCTCTTCCTCCCTCTACCTCCCTCTCTCTTCCTTCCTCCCTCCCTCCCTCCCTCTCTCTTCCTTCCTCCCTCCCTCCATCTCTCTCTCCCTTTCTACCTCCCTCCCTCCCTCCCTCCATCTCCCTCCCTCCTATCCCTTCATCTCTCTCTGTCACACACACACACACACACACACACACACACGCACTTTCTCTCTCTTCAGACTATAATTTATTGCCACGACTAATGACATATGCCAATGGTTCATATGCCATCTTGTTGTGTTTTCTCTCCCTCAACCAGCTGATGCCATGTTATTCACTAGTCCTGTTTTTTTTTTTGGGGGGGGGGGTTGTGGGGGTGTCCTGTGATTCTGCTGCTTTACCCCAGTATAGGAAAGATGTCGTCCCCCCCCTCAATCCACCACTAGGGAGTAATAATACCCCCCCCCCCCAACCTGGACATTAAATAAACATTAATCTCACCCCTGTAATTACTGAGGTCAAACAACTGGCTCCTCTTTCCTTAGTCTGATTAACGTCATCGTTATCTATCCCATTATGAAAAGATGTCTGCTTACTGTTCTGACCCTGTTTTGAATTCTCCTGTATTAGATCACAATGACCCTCTACCAAGAACCTCCTTTCTGACCAACCAGGAGACAAAGAACCTCCTTTCTTAACCAACCAGGAGACAAAGAACCTCCTTTCTTAACCAACCAGGAGACAAAGAACCTCCTTTCTTAGCCAACCAGGAGACAAAGAACCTCCTTTCTTAACCAACCAGGAGCCAAAGAACCTCCTTTCTTAACCAACCAGGAGCCAAAGAACCTCCTTTCTGACCAACCAGGAGACAAAGAACCTCCTTTCTTAACCAACCAGGAGACAAAGAACCTCCTTTCTTAACCAACCAGGAGACAAATAACCTCCTTTCTTAACCAACCAGGAGACAAAGAACCTCCTTTCTTAACCAACCAGGAGACAAAGAACCTCCTTTCTGATCAACCAGGAGACAAAGAACCTCCTTTCTTAACCAACCAGGAGGCAAAGAACCTCCTTTCTTAACCAACCAGGAGACAAAGAACCTCCTTTCTTAACCAACCAGGAGACAAAGAACCTCCTTTCTTAACCAACCAGGAGACAAAGAACCTCCTTTCTTAACCAACCAGGAGACAAAGAACCTCCTTTCTGACCAACCAGGAGACAAAGAACCTCCTTTCTTAACCAACCAGGAGACAAAGAACCTCCTTTCTGACCAACCAGGAGACAAAGAACCTCCTTTCTGACCAACCAGGAGACAAAGAACCTCCTTTCTTAACCAACCAGGAGACAAAGAACCCGCCATTTTTTTTTGACCAACCAGGAGCCAAAGAACCTCCTTTCTGACCAACCAGGAGCCAAAGAACCTACTTTCTGACCAACCAAGGGTGAGAAAAACATTCAAAAGCCCAGCGTAGCGGTTCACACCCACCACTGTTTGCATAGATCACACGGTCTCCAGTGAAAGCTTGGTCTAGTTTCCATTCCTCTGTGTCGTCTGGTCTGAGGGGGTTTGCTGGTTCTATGTTTAGTAGCTGAGGCCCAGTGGTTCTGTGGTTTCGGTATGGTGTTCACTCTGGGGTCACAGACTGGTGTCGTCCCCCCCCCACCACACCACAAGAAACATCAGCATCACAGCCAGGGACGAGACGGGACGGGAGGGGAAAACGCTCCAGACCTGGCAACCCTACCTGTCTATCTGGAGAGTTAAATCCCCTGACTGTACTGGTGACTGTACTGCACCTCTGCCAACTTCTTACCCAGGCTGATATTGGACTCTTCTCTCACCACACAAATCCCATTCCACTGCCTTTTCAAGCTTTGCTTTTATACTTACGAGACCGTCTATGCTTTACCCAGGGAGCAGGGGGTTTTTGGTCTTGTAATAATGTGGTCCCTGCCTGTAATTCCATACATTACATGTCATCGAAGGGGGGAAAATAAATATATATATTTCATAACATCTTTTGTTGGGCAGTAGGTGTCCAACTTAACAACAGGTTGTCCCGGGTGTCGTAGGGTTTAGATCAAAACGCAGCGGGGAAATTTACACTCATCTTCTTTGATTAAAGGACAAAGAAGGAAAAAACAAAACAAAACACGTATTCCAAAAAACCGAACATGCCTGTAAAGTACAAAGCTATACACAGCAACAATCTGCCACAAAAAAAATCCCCATTACAAAAACAAACTCCTAATTATAGGACCTTCAATCAGAGGCAACGATAACCAGCTGCCTCCAATTGAAGGTCCCAACACCAATTAACTAAACAAAGAACTACAATAGACTAGACAGAACATAGAAATACACTAGCATAGAACATATACTAACAAACCCCCGGACCACATAAACCAAACACCCCTCTACCTAAATACATAGACCGGACCACATAAAACAAACACCCCTCTACCTAAATACATAGCCCGAACCACATGAAACAAATACCCCTCTACATGAACACATACTCAAACACACCCCGAACCACATAAACCAAACACCCCTCTACCTAAATACATAGCCCGAACCACATAAACCAAACACCCCTCTACCTAAATACATAGCCCGAACCACATAAAACAAACTCAAGACCTCACAGTGAAATGCTGAATACAATAGAGCCATTAGCTTGGTGATGAACACAGTCACATCAAAATCAAATCGTATTTGTCACATGCGCCGAATACAACAGGTGTGGTAGACCTTACAGTGAAATGCTGAATACAACAGGTGTAGTAGACCTCACAGGGAAATGCTGAATACAACAGGGTGTAGTAGACCTCACAGTGAAATGCTTGAAATACAACAGGTTGTAGTAGACCTCACAGTGAAATGCTGAATACAACAGGTGTAGTAGACCCTCACAGTGAAATGCTGAATACAACAGGTGTAGTAGACCCTCACAGTGAAATGCTGAATACAACAGGTGTAGTGACCTCACAGTGAAATGCTGAATACAACAGGTGTAGTAGACCTCACAGTGAAATGCTGAATACAACAGGGTAGTAGACCTCACAGTGAAATGCTGAATCAACAGGTGTAGTAGACCTCACAGGTGTAAATGCTGAATACACCAGGTGTAGTAGACCTCACAGTGAAATGCTGAATACAACAGGTGTAGTAGACCTTTCAGTGAAATGCTGAATACAACGGTTGTAGTAGACCCTCACAGTGAAATGCTGAATACAACAGGTGTAGTAGACCCTCACAGTGAAATGCGAATACAACAGGTAGTAGACCTCACCTCACAGTGAACTGAATACAACAGGTGTATAGACCTCACAGTGAAATGCTGAATACAACAGGTGTAGTAGACCTCACAGTGAAATGCTGAATACAACGGTGTAGACCTCACAGTGAAATGCTGAATACAACAGGTGTATAGTACCTCACAGTGCCAATGCTGAATACAACAGGTGTAGTAGACCTACAGTGAAATGCTGAATACAACAGGTGTAGTAGACCTCACAGTGAAATGCTGAATACAACGAGTGTAGTAGCTGATACCCACAGTGAAGCTGAATACAACAGGTGTAGTAGACCTCACAGTGAAATGCTGAATACAACAGTGTAGTAGACCTTATAATGAAATGTTTACTTACAAGCCCTTAACCAACAACACAGTTTAGAAAATACTGTAAAAAAAGATAAGTAAAAATGAAAATAATTAAAATTAATAATATTTAAAGAGCAGCAGTAAAATAACAAAACGAGGCTATATACAGGGGGTACCGGTACAGAGTCAATGTGGAGGCTATATACAGGGGGTACCGGTACAGAGTCAATGTGGAGGCTATATACAGGGGGTTACCGGGTTACACAGGGTCAATGTGGAGGCTATATACAGGGGGTAACCGGTACAGAGTTCAATGTGGAGGCTATATTACAGGGGGGTACCGTACAGAGTCAATGTGGCGGCTATATAACGGTGGGGGTACCGGTACAGAGTCAATGTGGCTGCATATACAGGGCGGTACCGGTACAGAGTCAATGTGGAGGCTATATACAGGGGTTAACGGTACAGAGTGACCAATGTGGAAGCTAATGTCAGGGGGTACCGGTACAGAGTCAATGTGGAGGCTATATACAGGGTGGGGTACCTTGTACAGAGTCAATGGATGGAGGCTATATACAGGGGGTTACCGGTACAGAGTCAATGTGGAGCAAATAT
Source organism: Salmo trutta (assembly GCF_901001165.1). Taxonomy (NCBI): domain Eukaryota; kingdom Metazoa; phylum Chordata; class Actinopteri; order Salmoniformes; family Salmonidae; genus Salmo; species Salmo trutta. Next base: position 14,143 of record NW_021822909.1, on the reverse strand, counting down.
ACAGGGCTGGTACCGGTACAGAGACCAATGTGGAAGGCTATATACAGGGCGGTCCGTGTACAGAGTCAATGTGGAGGCTATATACAGGGGCGTTACCGGTTACAGAGTCAATGTGGATGGCTATATACAGGGGGGTACCTGGTACAGAGTCAATGTGGAGGCTATATACAGGGGGGGTACCGGTACAGAGTCAAATGTGGAGGCTATACTACAGTGGGGGGTACCGGTACAGAGTCAATGTGGAGGCTATATATACCGGGGGTACCGGTACAGGTCAATGTGGGAGGCCTATATACATCCGGGGGTCACTGGTACCGAGTCAATGTGGAGGGCTATATACAGTGGGGTTACCTAGGTACACAGAGTCAAGGTGGAGGTCTATATACAGGGGGTACTCGGTACACTGCGTCAATGTGGAGGCCTATATACAGGGGGGTACCGGTACAGAGTCAACTGTGGAGGCTATATCAGGGGGTACCGGTACAGAGTCGTCAATGTGGAGGCTATATACAGGGGTGGTACCGGTACAGAGTCAGTGTGGGAGGCCTATACAGGGGGGTACCGGTACAGAGTCAATGTGGAGGCTATATACAGGGGGTACCGTACAGAGTCAAGTGGAGGCTATATACAGGGGGTACCGGTACAGAGTCAATGTGGAGGCTATATACAGGGGGTACCGGTACAGAGTCAATGTGGAGGCTATATACAGGGGGTACCGGTACAGAGTCAATGTGCGGGGCCACCGGTTAGTCGAGGTAATATGTACATGTAGGTAGAGTTAAAGTGACTATGCATAAATTAACAGAGAATAGCAGCACTGTAAAAGAGATAGGAGGGGGGCAATGCAAATAGTCCGGGTAACCAATTGATTAGCTGTTCAGGAGTCTTATGGTTTGGGGTTAGAAGCTGTTAAGAAGCCTTTTGGACCTAGACTTGGCGCTCCGGTACCGCTCTCCGTGCAGTAGGAGAGAGGACAGTCTATGACCGGATGGCTGGAGTCTTTGACAATTTTTAGAGCCTTCCTCTGACACCGCCTGGTATAGAGATCCTGGATGGCAGGAAGCTTGGCCCCGGTGATGTACTGGGCCGTACGCACTACCCTCTGTAGTGCCTTGCGGTCGGAAGGCCCAAGCAGTTGCCATACCAGGCGGGATGCAACCAGTCAGGATGCTCTCGATGGTGCAGATGTAGAACGTTTTTGAGGATCTGAGGACCTATGCCAAATCAGTAATAATGACATAAGCTCAAAAACACTTGTTTTGCAAACATGGTCCTGTTTTATCAATCGCTGTGCTGATCAATGGACAGTTCAGAACCTCTGTCAAAGGACTATGGAGCTTAAAGTTGTGTGTATTTGTATTTATTTGATCAATAAAGATGGTGACGCTACAATAATTCACATTTACAATAGGCCTATAGCTATGTAGATACAGCCTAATGATAGATATAGATATAGATAGATATAGATAGATATAGATAGATACACTACCAGTCAAAGGTTTTATATCTATATAGATACAGCCTAATGATAGATATAGATAGATATAGATAGATATAGATAGATATAGATAGATATAGATAGATATATAGATAGATACACTACCAGTCAAAGGCTTTATATGTATATAGATACAGCCTAATGATATATTTATGGATGTCACGATCGTCTAAAGGAGTAGACCAAGGCGCAGCGGGCTTAGAGTTCCACACGTTTAATAAATATGAAAACTCACCAAAACAATTACAGATGAAGACGAAGCGTGACATTCTGTGCTGCTCACAGGCAGCTACACAAACACAAGATCCCACAAAGCACAGGTGGGGGGAAAAGGCTGCCTAAGTATGATTCCTAATCAGAGACAACGATAGACAGCTGCCTCTGATTAGGAACCATACTCGACCCAAAACAAAGAAATTAAAAAAAACATAGAAAAAGGAACATAGAACGCCCACCCATGTAACACCCTGGCCTAACCAAAATAAAGAACAAAAACCCCTCTCTATGGCCAGGGCGTTACAATGAATAGTCAAAAGTTTGGACACACTTATTCATTCCAGTGTTTGATTTATTTTTACTATTTTCTACATTGTAGAATAATAGTGAAGACATCAAAACTATGAAATAACACATATGGATTCATGTAGTAACCAAATATATATTCAAAGTAGCCAGCCGTTGCCTTGATGACAGCTTTGCACACTCCTGACAATTTCTCAACCAGCTTCATGCTTTTCCAAACAGTCTTGAAGGAGTTCCCACATATGCTGAGCACTTGTTGGCTGCTTTTCCTTCACTCTGCGGTCCAACTCATCCCAAACCATTTCAATTGGGTTGAGGTTGGTGATTGTGGAGGCCAGGTCATCTGATGCAGCACTCCATCACTCTCCTTCTTGGTCAAATAGCCCTTACACAGCCTGGAGGTGTGTTGGGGTCATTGTCCTTTAGAAAAACAAATGATAGTCCCACTAAGCCCAAACCAGATGGGATGACGTTTCGCTGCAGAATGCTGTGGTAGCCATGCTGGTTAAGTGTACCTGAATTCTAAATAAATCACAGACAGTGTCAGTAGCAAAGCACCTCCACACCATCACACCTCCTCCTCCATGCTTCACGGTGGTAACCACACATGCAGAGATCATCTGTTCACCTACTCTGCGTCTCACAAAGACACGGTGGTTGGAACCAAAAATCTCAAATTTGGAATCATCAAACCAAAGGACAGGTTTCCACCGGTCTAATGTCCATTTCTCGTGTTTCTTGGCCCAAGCAAGTCTCTTCTTCTTATTGGTGTCCTTTAGTAGTGGTTTCTTTGCAGCAATTCAACCATGAAGGCCTGATTCACACAGTCTCCTCTGAACAGTTGATGTTGAGATGTGTCTGTTACTTGAGCTCTGTGAAGCATTTATTTTGGGCTGCAATCTGAGGTGCAGTTAACTCTAATGAACTGATCCTCTGCAGGAGTCTTCCTTTCCTGTGGTATCTGTTACGAACGTCGTTGTGATGATGGTCGGACCAAGATGCAGCGTGGGGTAGGTTAATCATTTTTTATTTATGATAACCGGCAACAAAACAATAAAGAGTAACCAATGAAACGTACAGCTTTGTAGGGCTAAAAGCTACAATACAAAAATCAAGATCCCACAAAACAACAGGTGGGGAAAAGGCTGCCTAAATATGATCCCCAATCAGAGACAACGATAGACAGCTGCCTCTGATTGGGAACCATACCAGGCCAACATAGAAATACAAAAACTAGAGTACCCACCCTAGTCACACCCTGACCTAACCAACATAGAGAATAAAAGGCTCTCTAAGGTCAGGGCGTGACAGTGTCCTATGAGAGCTAGTTTCATCACAGCTCTTGATGGTTTTTGCGACTGCATTTGAACATAAATAACATTTGTTTGATTTTGAAGAAACTTTCAAAGTTCATTACATTTTCCGTATTGACTTGACCTTCATGTCTTAAAGTAATGATGGACTGTCATTTCTCTTGGCTTATTTGAGCTGTTCTTGCCATAATATGAAATTTGACTTTTACCAAATAGGGCTATCTTCTGTATACCATCCCTACCTTGTCACAACACAACTGATTTGTTCACACGCATTAATAAGGAAAGAAAGGAAAGAAATTCCACAAATGTACTTTTAACAAGGCACACCTGTTAATTGAAATGCATTCCAGGTGACTACCTCATGAAGCTAGTTGAGAGAATGTCAAGAGTGTGCAAAGCTGTCATCACGGCAAAGGGTGGCTACTTTGAAGAATCTCAAATATAAAATATATTTTTGATTTGTTTAACACTTTTTTTTGGTTACTACATGATTCCATATGTGTTATTTCATAGTTTTGATGTCTTCACTATTATTCTACAATGTAGAAGATAGTAAAAATAAAGAAAAACCCTTGAATTAGTAGGTGTGTCCAAACTTTTGACTGGTACTGTATGTATATAATATATATATATATAATTTTATAGCAGGACACTATTCCATTATTCCTCTGAAAAGTATGAATTAGGCTGTTTGAGAAGGTTTGAATCCTAAGCAACCTGTCACGTCCTGACCAGAATAAGGGGTTATTTGTTATATTAGTTTGGTCAGGACTTGGCAGGGGGTGTTTGTTTAGAGTGTTCCGGGGTTTTTTGGTTAATGTTCTATGTTAGTATATTTCTATGTTCTAGTCTAGTCTCTCTAGTTCTATGTTTAGTTTATTGATTTGGCCTTCAATTGGAGGCAGCTGTTCCTCGTTCGCCTCTGATCGAAGCTCCTATGTATAGAGTTGTTTTGGTAATGGGAATTGTGGGTAGTTATTTCCTGTTTAGTGTATGTAGCACCTGACGGGACTGGTTAGTGTCGTTCGTTCGTTCGTTCGTTCGTTCGTTCGTTCGTTCGTTTGTTTTTTTGTATACGCGTTTCTTTCCTTCTTTTTATAATAACTAAGAAGATGAGTGTACATTTTCCCGCCGCACCTCGGTCCTCTCAATACGACGGCCGTTACAACAACCTGTATACACATAGTCTGACGTAATATACCAACATAACTACTGTAGTAGGTCAAAGCTGTGTGTTGGAAAACCTTGGTAGAGCATGGGTGGAGTAGGCATTGTGGTGCTGTAATACCTTGGTGGAGCATGGGTGGAGTAGGCATTGTGGTGCTGTAAAACCTTGGTGGAGCATGGGTGGAGTAGGCATTGTGGTGCTGTAAAACCTTGGTGGAGCATGGGTGGAGTAGGCATTGTGGTGCTGTAAAACCTTGGTAGAGCATGGGTGGAATAGGCATTGTGGTGCTGTAAAACCTTGGTAGAGCATGGGTGGAATAGGCATTGTGGTGCTGTAATACCTTGGTGGAGCATGGGTGGAATAGGCATTGTGGTGCTGTAATACCTTGGTGGAGCATGGGTGGAATAGGCATTGTGGTGCTGTAATACCTTGGTGGAGCATGGGTGGAGTAGGCATTGTGGTGCTGTAATACCTTGGTAGAGCATGGGTGAATAGGCATTGTGGTGCTGTAAAACCTTGGTAGAGCATGGGTGGAATAGGCATTGTGGTGCTGTAAAAACCTTGGTAGAGCATGGGTGGAATAGGCATTGTGGTGCTGTAAAACCTTGGTGGAGCATGGGTGGAATAGGCATTGTGGTGCTGTAATACCTTGGTGGAGCATGGTGGAATAGGCATTGTGGTGCTGTAATACCTTGGTGGAGCATGGGTGGAGTAGGCATTGTGGTGCTGTAATACCTTGGTAGAGCATGGGTGGAATAGGCATTGTGGTGCTGTAATACCTTGGTGGAGCCATGGGTGGAGTAGGCATTGTGGTGCTCGTTAATACCTTGGTAGAGCATGGGTGGAATAGGCATTGTGGTGCTGGAAAACCTTGCTAGAGCATGGGTGGAATAGGCATCGTGGTGCTGTAATACCTTGGTAGAGCATGGTGGAATAGGCATTGTGGTGCTGTAAAACCTTGGTAGAGCATGGGTGGAGTAGGCATTGTTGTGTTGGAAAACCTTGGTAGAGCATGGGTGGAATAGGCATTGTGGTGCTGTATACCTTGGTAGAGCATGGGTGGAGTAGGCATTGTTGTGTTGGAAACCTGCTAGAGCATGGGTGGAGTAGGCATTGTGGTGCTGTAAACCTTGGTAGAGCATGGGTGGAGTAGGCATTGTGGTGCTGGAAAACCTTGGTGGAGCATGGGGTGGACTAGGCATTGTGGTGCTGTAAAACCTTGGTGGAGCATGGGTGGAGTAGGCATTGTGGTGCTGGAAAACCTGGTAGAGCATGGGTGGGATAGGCATTGTGGTGCTGTAGAGCATGGGTGGAGTAGGCATGTGGTGCTGTAAAACCTTGGTGGAGCATGGGTGGAATAGGCATTGTGGTGCTGGGAAAACCTTGGTAGAGCATGGGTGGAATAGGCATTGTGGTGCTGTAATACCTTGGTTAGAGCATGGGTGGAGTAGGCATTGTGGTGCTGTAAAACCTTGGTAGAGCATGGGGGAATAGGCATTGTGGTGCTGTAAACCCTGGTAGAGCATGGGTGGAGTAGGCATTGTGGTGCTGTAATACTTGGTAGGCATGGGTGGAGTAGGCATTGTGGGCTGTAAAACCTTGGTAGAGCATGGTGGAATAGGCATTGTGGTGCTGTAAAACCTTGGTAGAGCATGGGTGGAATAGGCATTGTGGTGCTGTAAAACCTTGGTAGAGCATGGGTGGATAGGCATTGTGGTGCTGTAAAACCTTGGTGGAGCATGGGGTGGAATAGGCATTGTGGTGCTGTAAAACCTTGGTGGAGCATGGGTGGAGTAGGCATTGTGGTGCTGAAAACCTTGGTAGAGCATGGGGGATAGGCATTGTGGTGCTGTAAAACCTGGTAGAGCATGGGTGGAGTAGGCATTGTGGTGCTGTAAACCTTGGTAGAGCATGGGTGGATAGGCATTGTGGTGCTGAAAACCTTGGTAGAGCATGGGTGGAATAGGCATTGTGGTGCTGTAAACCTTGGTAGAGCATGGGTGGAATAGGCATTGTGGTGCTGTAAAACCTTGGTAGAGCATGGGTGGAGTAGGCATTGTGGTGCTGTAAAACCTTGGTAGAGCATGGGTGGATAGGCATTGTGGTGCTGTAAAACCTTGGTAGAGCATGGGTGGATAGGCATTGTGGTGCTGTAAAACCTTGGTAGAGCATGGGTGGAATAGGCATTGTGGTGCTGTAAACCTTGGTAGAGCATGGGTGGAATAGGCATTGTGGTGCTGTAAAACCTTGGTGGAGCATGGGTGGAATAGGCATTGTGGTGCTGTAAAACCTTGGTAGAGCATGGGTGGAATAGGCATTGTGGTGCTGTAAAACCTTGGTAGAGCATGGGTGGATAGGCATTGTGGTGCTGTAAACCTTGGTAGAGCATGGGTGGAATAGGCATTGTGGTGCTGTAAAACCTTGGTGGAGCATGGGTGGAATAGGCATTGTGGTGCTGTAATACCTTGGTAGAGCATGGGTGGAGTAGGCATTGTGGTGCTGTAAAACCTTGGTAGAGCATGGGTGGATAGGCATTGTGGTGCTGTAAACCTTGGTAGAGCATGGGTGGAATAGGCATTGTGGTGCTGTAAAACCTTGGTAGAGCATGGGTGGAATAGGCATTGTGGTGCTGTAAAACCTTGGTAGAGCATGGGTGGAATAGGCATTGTGGTGCTGTAAAACCTTGGTAGAGCATGGGTGGAATAGGCATTGTGGTGCTGTAAACCTTGGTAGAGCATGGGTGGATAGGCATTGTGGTGCTGTAAAACCTTGGTAGAGCATGGGGTGGAATAGGCATTGTGGTGCTGTAAAACCTTGGTAGAGCATGGGTGGAATAGGCATTGTGGTGCTAATGTGATTTCCTTTATTTTTCGGCTTCAGACCAAACAACTTCTCACTTAAAAACGTAGTGTTTTTGTGTTTTAAGGAAATATAACTGAGGCTGGACTGCTCTCACTCAATGCCTCTGAAAGAATATGTCTTGATCAGAAATATAGTGCATTAAAGGTTGGGATAAAGCTGTCCAATCAGAGAAAGGCTAAACTCATCTACTAAGTTGTTAACTAAGCCTGACTTAGCGAATAAATACATTATTAAGCCTGGTTCAGTTGTTAACTAACCCTGACTTAGCGAATAAATACATTATTATGCCTGGTTCAGTTGTTAATTAAGCCTGACTTAGCGGATTAACACATTAAGCCTGGTTCAGTTGTTAACTAACCTGATTAGCGAATAAAAAACACATTATTAAGCCTGGTTCAGTTGTTAACTAACCCTGACTTAGCGAATAACACATTATTAACCCTGGTTCAGTTGTTAACTAAGCCTGACTTAGCGAATAATAAACACATTATTAAGCCTGGTTCAGTTGTTAACTAACCCTGACTTAGGTAAAAATTAAGATCTATTAAGCCTGGTTCAGTCGTTAACTAACCCTGACTTAGCGATATAAACACATTATTAAGCCTGGTTCAGTTGTTAATAACCCTGACTTAGCGAATATACACATTATTAGGATAATGTAGTGAAGTCTTCCCTGTCAGCCTTTCTCCATCAGAACACTGAATTACAGCTTCCCAAACGAACACCCATTTGAAACCTTATTTGCATATGTAAACCATTTGAAACCTTATTTGCATATGTAAACCTGGCAGAGCTGCGTTTTGCTGGCGAACTCCGCAGGACGAACTCCGGGGTCTGTTCTCCCCCCTTTTCGGTACCAACCCCTCCACATCCTCTTCCTCTACCCACATGTTCAACAGATGCTCAGCTGTGGATGGTCAGGTAAGGTGGCACCACCCCTACACCCCTACTACACCCCTACTACACCCCTACACCCCTAGTACACCCCTACTACACCCCTACTACACCCCTACACCCCTAGTACACTCCTACACCCCCAGTACACCCCTACACCCCTAGTACACCCCTGCACCCCTAGTACACCCCTACACCCCTACTACACCCCTACTACACCCCTACACCCTAGTACACCCCTACTAAACCCTACTACACCCCTACACCCCTAGTACACCCCTAGTACACCCCTACACCCCTACTACACCCCTACTACACCCCTACTACACCCCTACACCCCTAGTACACCCCTAGTACACCCCTACACCCCTACTACACCCCTAGTACACCCCTACTACACCCCTACTACACTCCTACACCCCTACACCCCTAGTACACCCCTACACCCCTACACCCCTAGTACACCCCTACACCCCTAGTACACCCCTACACCCCTAGTACACCCCTACACCCCTAGTACACCCCTACACCCCTAGTACACCCCTACACCCCTACTACACCCCTAGTACACCCCTACACCCCTAGTACACCCCTACACCACTACACTCCTACTACACCCCTACACCCCTAGTACACCCCTACACCCCTAGTACACCCCTACACCCCTAGTACACTCCTACAACCCCTCTACACCCCTACACCCCTAGTACACCCCTACTACACCCCTACACCCCTAGTACACTCCTACACCCCTACTACACCCCTACACCTCTAGTAACCTCCTACTACACCCCTACACCCCTACACTCCTACTACACCCCTACTACACCCCTACACCCCTACTACACCCCTAGTACACCCCTACTACACCCTACACCCCTAGTACACTCCTACACCCCTACTACACCCCTACACCTCTAGTAACCTCCTACTACACCCCTACACCCCTACACTCCTACTACACCCCTACTACACCCTACACCCCTACTACACCCCTAGTACACCCCTACACCCCTACACCCCTAGTACACCCCAGTACACCCCTAGTACACCTCTACACCCCTACTACACCCCTAGTACACCCCTACACCCCTACACCCCAGTACACCCCTACACCCCTACACCCCTACTACACCCCTACACCCCTACACTCCTACTACACCCCTACACCCCTACACTCCTACTACACCCCTACACCCCTACTACACCCTACACCCCTAGTACACCCCTAGTACACCCCTACTACACCACTACACCCTACTACACTCCTACTACACCCCTACTACACCCCTAGTACACCCCTACTACACCCCTACTACACTCCTACTACACTCCTACTACACCCCTACACCCCTACACCCCTACTACACTCCTACTACACCCCTACTACACCCCTACTACACCCCTACACCCTAGTACACCCTACACCCCTAGTACACCCCCCTACACCCCTACTACACCCCTACACCCCTAGTACACCCCTACTACACCCCTACACCCCTAGTACACTCCTACTACACCCTACACCCCTACATCCCTACTACACCCCTAGTACACCCCTACTACACCCTACTACACTCCTACTACACCCTACTACACCCCACCCCTACACCCCTACTACACTCCTACTACACCCCTACTACACTCCTACTACACCCCTACTACACCCCTACACCCCTACTACACCCCTACTACACTCCTACTACACCCCTAGTACACCCCTAGTACACCCCTACTACACCCCTACTACACCCCTACTACACTCCTACTACACTCCTACTACACCCCTACACCCCTACACCCCTAGTACACCCCTACTACACCCTGCTGGTCTGCAGGTTCAGGTTGTGGGCTGCAGGTTCAGGTTGTGGGCTGCAGGTTCAGGTTGTGAGTTCGTTCAGGTTGTGGGCTGCAGGTTCAGGTTGTGGGCTGCAGGTCAGGTTGTGGGCTGCAGGTTCAGGTTGTGGGCTGCAGGTCCAGGTTGTGGGCTGCAGGTCCAGGTTGTGGCTGCAGGTGCAGGTTCAGGTTGTGGGCTGCAGGTTCAGGTTGTGGGCTGCAGGTTTGGGTTGTGAGCTTCAGGTTCAGGTTGTGGGCTGCAGGTTCAGGTTGTGGGCTGCAGGTTCAGGTGTGTGAGTTCAGGTTCAGGTTGTGAGCTTCAGGTTCAGGTTGTGGGCTGCAGGTTCAGGTTGTGGGCTGCAGGTTCAGGACTCAGGTTCAGGACTCCCAGCTGAGCCATAGTATAGGGCCCATTGACTCCAAGTTGTTGTTTTAAGAAGCCACGTCAAAATCCCCAGCTAATTGCTTAGCAGAACAACCATACAGTTTCCATTCCAAATCAGAGCTGTGACCTAACGTTTGTTCAGCCAATGTAAATACTTCCAACGTGTCTGTGATGGTCTCCACCTTGCTAGCCTCTTAGTCAGATCCCTCTGTGGCAAGAGGTGGAATTAATTCAATGTTTTTCCTCACCTGTTTACTGGAGTTACCTGTGTGTCGTGATGAACTGCTGAAAGGGCTGAAGTCTCACCTGAAGGCTGCTGTGTTTTGGCCACAACGTTCCGCAGTCATACAGTCATTACTCAGCCTGGGCAGGACTGGATCAGGCAGTCAGCGTGTGGAGAGGGAGCGGGCCGGGCTGCCAGCCTGCCGGACCAGGTCAAAGCTGTGCAGGTACACCATCAACACTAGCTCTGAGCTGATATAGAGTATCTCAGCTCTGCTCTGCTGCCACCTCTGGCCTCCTGTCCTGCTCTCACCCTCCGGCTGGTCTGGACCTGCTCTCACCCTCCGGCCAGGCCGGTCTGGACCTCTTCTCACCCTCCGGCCAGGCCGGTCTGGACCTGCTCTCACCCTCCGGCCGGTCTGCTGGACCTTCTCACCCTCCGGCCAGGCCGGTCTGGACCTGCTCTCACCCTCCGGCCGGTCTGGACCTCCTCTCTCCCTCCGGCCAGGCCGGTCTGGACCTGCTCTCACCCTCCTGCTCTCACCCTCCGGCCAGGCCGGTCTGGACCTGCTCTCACCTCCCTCCATCCCTCCGTCTCCGTCCCTCCGTCCCTCCCTCCCTCCGCCCTCCGTCTCCGTCCCTCCCTCCCTCCATCTCTCCGTCCCTCCGTCCCTCCCTCCGTCCGTCCCTCCGTCTCTCCGTCCCTCCCTCCCTCCCTCCCTCCCTCCCTCCGTCTCTCCGTCCCTCCCTCCCTCCGTCTCTCCGTCCCTCCGTCCCTCCCTCCGTCCGTCCCTCTGTCTCTCCGTTCCCTCCGTCTCTCCGTCCCTCCGTCCCTCTGTCCTCCCTCCTCCGTCCCTCCGTCCCTTCCTCCCTCCGTCCCTTCGTCCTCCCTCCCTCCCTCCGTCTCTCCGTCCTCCGTCCCTCCCTCCGTCCGTCCCTCCATATCCCGTCTCTCCGTCTCTCCGTCCCTCCGTCCCTCCGTCCCTTCCCTCCGTCTCTCCATCCCTCCGTCCCTCCCTCCGTCCCTCCCTCCGTCCCTCCGTCTCTCCGTCCCTCCGTCCATCCCCCGTCCGTCCTCCGTCTCCGTCCCTCCCGCTCTCCGTCTCTCCGTCCTCCGTCCCTCTCTGCTGAACACACAGCGTCCCTCAACGTTCTGCTGAACACACAGCGTCCCTCACCGTTCTGCTGAACAACACAGCGTCCATCACATGTTCTGCTGAACAAACACAGCGTCCCTCACACGTTCTGCTGAACAACACAGCGTCCCTCACACGTTCTGCTGAATACACAGCGTCCCTCACACGTTCTGCTGAACAACACAGCGTCCCTCACACGTTCTGCTGAATACACAGCGTCCCTCACACGTTCTGCTGAATACACAACGTCCCTCACATGTTCTGCTGAACAACACAGCGTCCCTCACACGTTCTGCTGAATACACAACGTCCCTCACATGTTCTGCTGAACAACACAGCGTCCCTCACACGTTCTGCTGAACAACACAGCGTCCCTCACACGTTCTGCTGAATACACAACGTCCCTCACATGTTCTGCTGAACAACACAGCGTCCCTCACACGTTCTGCTGAACAACACAGCGTCCCTCACACGTTCTGCTGAACAACACAGCGTCCCTCACACGTTCTGCTGAACACACAACGTCCCTCACATGTTCTGCTGAACAACACAGCGTCCCTCACACGTTTGCTGAACAACACAGCGTCCCTCACATGTTCTGCTGAACAACACAGCGTCCCTCACATTTGCTGAACAACACAGCGTCCCTCACACGTTCTGCTGAACAACACAGCGTCCTCACACGTTCTGCTGAATACACAACGTCCCTCACATGTTCTGCTGAACAACACAGCGTCCCTCACACGTTCTTGAACAACACAGCGTCCCTCACACGTTCTGCTGAACAACACAGCGTCCCTCACACGTTCTGCTGAACACACAACGTCCCTCACATGTTCTGCTGAACAACACAGCGTCCCTCACACGTTCTGCTGAACAACACAGCGTCCCTCACATGTTCTGCTGAAACAACACAGCGTCCCTCACATGTTCTGCTGAACAACACAGCGTCCCTCACACGTTCTGCTGAACAACACAACGTCCCTCACACGTTCTGCTGAACAACACAGCGTCCCTCACACGTTCTGCTGAATACACAACGTCCTCACATGTTCTGCTGAACAACACAGCGGTCCCTCACACGTTCTGCTGAACAACACAGCGTCCCTCACACGTTCTGCTGAACACACAGCGTCCCTCACACGTTCTGCTGAACACACAACGTCCCTCACATGTTCTGCTGAACAACACAGCGTCCCTCACACGTTCTGCTGAACAACACAGCGTCCCTCACATGTTCTGCTGAACAACACAGCGCCTCACATGTTCTGCTGACAACACAGCGTCCCTCACACGTTCTGCTGAACAACACAGCGTCCCTCACACGTTCTGCTGATACACAACGTCCCTCACATGTTCTGCTGAACAACACAGCGTCCCTCACAGTTCGCTGAACAACACAGCGTCCCTCAACGTTCTGCTGAAAAACAGGTCGTCCCTCACACGTTCTGCTGAACAACACAGCGTCCCTCACATGTTCTGCTGAACAACACAGCGTCCCTCACATGTTCTGCTGAACAACACAGCGTCCCTCACACGTTCTGCTGAACAACACAACGTCCCTCACACGTTCTGCTGAACAACACAGCGTCCCTCACAGTTCTGCTGAACAACACAGGTCCCTCACACGTTCTGCTGAACAACACAGCGTCCCTCACACGTTCTGCTGAACAACACAGCGTCCCTCACACGTTCTGCTGAATACACAGCGTCCCTCAACGTTCTGCTGAATACACAGCGTCCTCACATGTTCTGCTGAACAACACAGCGTCCCTCACAGTCTGCTGATACAACGTCCCTCACATGTTCTGCTGAACAACACAGCGTCCCTCACACGTTCTGCTGAACAACACAGCGTCCCTCACACGTTCTGCTGAACAACACAGCGTCCCTCACATGTTCTGCTGAACAACACAGCGTCCCTCACACGTTCTGCTGAACACACACAGCGTCCCTCACCGTTCTGCTGAACAACACAGCGTCCCTCACACGTTCTGCTGAACAACACAGCGTCCCTCACACATTCTGCTGAACAACACAGCGTCCCTCACATGTTCTGCTGAACAACACAGCGTCCCTCACACGTTCTGCTGAACAACACAGTCCCTCACACGTTCTGCTGAACAACACAGCGTCCCTCACACGTTCTGCTGAACAACACAGCGTCCCTCACACGTTCTGCTAAACAACACAGCGTCCCTCACATGTTCTGCTGAAAACACAGCGTCCCTCACACGTTCTGCTGAAAACACAACGTCCCAAAACAGAACCTGGCCGTCCTTTACTGTGGTCATTCATGACGTT